>NW_015169255.1:44171-106100 GCF_001447785.1 Gekko japonicus
TCCAGGAAGGCAGCATAAAGCTTACCTCCTGGAGGGGTGAGATATTTACTTGCCAGATGGTATAGGACCAAACAATGGTCCATGGTTGAAGACCCTCTTCTAAAGCCCGTTTGTTCTGGTGCTAGAAAAGTATTTTGTTCCATCCAGTCTGTCAATCTATCAAGTAAATGTGCTGCATAAATTTTCCCTGGGATTGAGAGGAGACTAATAGGGCGATAGTTATTTGGGTCTGATCTACTACCCTTCTTATGAATAGGAACAATGATACCACCACTCGGGGTTCGTTAGAAACAGATCAGGAGGAATAAAATCAGGCCCTGGGGCTTTACCTCTTTTCAATCGTTTTATTATGCTAACTATTTGAGTGGGCGATACCTCCGGCCAGCTGTCAGTCTGGTCAATAGTAGGAAGGGATTTATTGGGCTCTATCCATGCCGGTTTGCCTGGGGTTTGGAGAAGAGCACTAAAATGTGAGCTCCATTGCTCCATGAGGATATAAGAATCGGAGTGTGTAGATGATGAATTTCTGGCCAGCCTCCAAAATAGGCTGTGATCCCTATTTAGTATCGCCAGTCGTAGGGATTTCCAATCCCGGTAGGTTGCCAGTTCCTTCTTATGTTTTAGAACCTTCCTATATTCGCGTTTGAGGAATTTGCTCTTGGCTATATCTGATTGAGAGCCTGTGTTTCTAGCTGTTCTGAAACTTGCCCTTATAGCCTTCCTAAGCTCTCTACATTCTTGATCGAACCAGTTGTTACTCCTTGAGTTGGAGTTGGCAGTCTCTCTGTCCAAGATCCTTCTTTCAATGGAAAGAAAAGTGGACAAGTTTGACATCAAGATATCATAGTCTTCCAACCCCCATACTATGTTGGCTGGGTGGGCAAGTTGAGAGGTTTGAGAATCTAGAAAGTTATAATTGAGGAATTCCAGGATCTGTGACTCAACTCAGGTGGACCATTTAATAGGTTTTCTAAAATGGGATACTGAGCATAAGTCAGCTCTCACCGGGGTAGGTTCCCCCCCGCGCTGGTGGGAAAATTCAAAAACTACAGGTAGATGGTCTCCTCCTAGATACTCTCCCACCATAACGTTAGTTGTTAAAGCGAATAGGTTACAAGTATGTAATCAACTATACTGGCCCCGGTATAAAAATATTCAAAAAGAGGTAAAACACTGAGGCAATGTACTGAGTGGCAGAAGCAGTAGTTCTCAAGCCACTGGAACGGAGACTGTCCTGAGCAGAATGCTGGCACGTTGGAGGTATCCTCAACAAGAGGTTGGCAAGGCTACAAACATGAGAAAAAAAAGAAGGAAAAGTCCGTTATCAGTTAGCCGCCTCAGCGGAAGAAAACTTGCTTTTTTCTCCTGAAATAGTGTCTCAGTTCCACTGCCGACCTAGTCTGTCAAGGTGCATAAATTAGCTGCAACTGCTAGCTTGAACAATTGCCAAGTTTTCTTATATTCCCCTTAAGGGGCTCAGATGGTATTTCGTTCCAGAAACTTAAGGGGGACGCACCACAATACCAAATAATATTTCTATACACACACCCTCTTCACAGTCCAGCAAGGCAGTCATATTAAAGAGTCTTTAATAATGCCATCTGAAGTGGCTGAATGGCAACAGATCCCATTTCCATTTGTTCATTCTTGGCCATCTCACCACAGCAGCACCAGGAATTCTGGAAAGAGAGAGATGTCATGAGCATATACTGACAGCAGCCAACTCCAAAACGACAAGCAGTCTCTCCTGAAGGCTTTAGCTAGAGATTGAATTGCGGGGGGGGGGGGCTGGACCCTTGCCCTGGGGAATGCCACAAGGCAACCGTTTAAATGCTCATCTTTAAATGGAGGGAGGTGTCCGGTGGGGTGCCACAGGGCTCACTTCTAGGCCCGGTACTTTTCAATATTTTTATCAATGATCTGGATGACACCAAATTGGGAGGAGCAGCAAACACACCAGAAGATAGAGACAGAATTCAACAGGATCTGAACACACTGGAAAAGTGCAATTTAACAAGGATAAGTGCCGAGTTCTACATCTGGGTAACAAAAATGAGGAACACGCCTACTGGAAGGGGTAGCAGTTCTGCATAGCAGTGTGTGTGTGAACAAGATCTTGGGAGATGGGTGGGCTGTAAGTTAAATATGAGCAGCCAGTGTGATGTGTTAACAAAAAAGGCTAATGCGATCTTGGGGTGTATCAACAGAGGCATAACATCCAAATTGCAAGATGTCAGAGTCCCGCTGTACACTGTATTGGTCAGGCCACACCTGGAGTATCGTGTGCCGGTCTGGAAACCTCACTTCAAAAGGGATGTGGACAGAGTGGAGCACCTGCAGTGGAGGGCAACGAGGAGGATGGGGGGGGGGCTGGAGACCAAGAAGCCCTGCGAGGAAGGGCTGAGGGACTTTTTGGGAATGTTCAGTCTGGAGAAGAGGAGGTGGAGGGGGGGGGGAGGACAGGATGGGTCCCCCCCTTGAAGTATGTGAAAGGCTGTGTCCCTTAGAGGAGGGCAGGGAGTGGTTCCTCTTGGCAGCAGAGGAGAGGACTTGCAAGAATGGGTTTAAATCAAGGGTGGGAAGGGACCGGCCAGATATTAGGAGAAACCTTTTTCTGCAGTCAGAGCTGTGCAGCAGTGGAATCAGCCACCTGGGGAGGTTGGTGGTGAGCCTCCCCCACCCTGGCAGTCCTTGGAGCAGCGGCTGGACAAACCCTTCTTGTCAGGGATGCTCGAGGCTGGTCCTGCATGGAGCGGGGTGGGGGGGGTGGGACTAGATGGCCTCTGTGGACCCTTCCCGCTCTGTGCACTTCTATGATCCTGACACTTGTGCTTCCCCCCGGGTCTGTTTCGGATTTCTGCCACCCAAACCCCATACGTGGGGACAATCGGCGGGGGCTGACGGGGCGCGGTCGTCCGAGGGGGCGGTGCTATGGAGGCGTGGTCTGCCGAAGGGGCGGCGCTTCTCTGGCACCGGCGGCTCTGCCAGAGCCGTTCAGACAGTCGCTTGCCGGAGCAGTTTGGGTGGCGGCGCGTGGCTTGTGCGCTCCTCTCCCTCCGGCTGCAGGATGGCGCCTCCTTGGCTGCTCCCGCTCGTGGCTCTCTGCCTGCACCTGTCGGCGTCGAGGGGCGCGGAGGGCGCGGGCTGCGGGGCCTGCCAGCCGGAGCGCTGCCCGACGGTGCGGTGCGCGGCGCCCGAGCTGACGGCGCAGGACGAGTGCGGCTGCTGCGAGCGGTGCCTGAGCGTCGAGGGGGAGCGGTGCGGCGGGACGCGGGGCGCCCGCTGCGGCCAGGGGCTGGTGTGCGTGAGCCAGCGGGCGGAGGGGCAGCCGGAGGCCGACGAAGAAGACGAGGAGGGCACCGGGCGGTGCGTGTGCGAGGAGGACGGCGCCGTCTGCGGCTCCGACGGGCGCTCCTACGGCAGCGTGTGCGCTCTCCGCCTCCACAGCTGGCGCGCCCTCCACGCCGGCCGGGAGCGCGTCCGGAAGGCGCACGACGGCGAGTGCAAGCTGGGTGAGCCGCGGCTGAGGGCGCAGGGCGGGCGGGCGGGCGGGCGGGCGGGGGGCGCGCCTGGGAGTCAGGCTGAGGTGGTGGCCAGGCGGCGGGGAGGCGGGAGACCTGCTACGCTACGGGGGCCATTGAAGGAACGCGCCCTGGTGGGCGGAGGCGCCCCAGAGGCTCTCCAACGTGAGACCTGCTAAAAGGCTGCAGGAGCGACCTGGAGGCGGGGGGCAGCCCTTCCCTGCCCTTCCCTGCCCTGCCACTCTGCAGTCGAACGGGCAGCTGCTTCACTCGACGTGGTGAGCGAGCGTTCCTTTGGACCGCCTGTGGGGTTCACCACCCTGGGGTCAGAGAGAGGGGACACGTGGAACACTTGTGGGTTTGGGTTTTTCTTTTTTAATGTAGCGCATAAAGTTGATGTTTGAGCTCTTTCTCAAATTTCAAAGTAAGTGTGATGTTTCTAGCTTGTGCTTTGAGGTACTGATGGGTGCTTGATGCTTATCACTGATTGTACATTTTTGTTTGGGGGGTAATGAATTCATAGGGTTTGCCATAAGTTGGAAGCAACTTGACACCCCTTAAGGTGCGCACCCAACCCACCCACCCACCCACACACACACACACACACACACACACACTTTTGTAGAATGTTTTGGAAATAACACATAACTTATGTGGGTACTGGCACTCCGGTTTGGTGTGGTGGTTAAGTGTGCAGACTCTATTCTGGGAGATCCAGGTTTGATTCCCCACTCCTCCACTTGCACCTGGCTGGATGACCTTTGGCAAGCTTTAGCTCTGACAAGAGTTGTCCTTGAAGCCTTCTGGCACACTTCCAGTGATGTCAGGGTGTGTGGCATATGCAAATAAGTTATGCTAATGAGCTCCTGCACCTCTTTTCCTACAAAATGACCCCTGACTCTAACTGTCAGGAAGTTCTTCCTCATGTTTACCCGAAAACGCTTTTGACTTAATTTCAACCTGTTGACTCTGGTCCAGTCTTCTGGGGAAACAGAAAACAACTCCACACCATCTTCTAGATGACAGCCCTTCAAGTACTTGAAGATGGTTATCCTATCACCTCTCAGTTGTCTCCTCTCCAGGCTAAACAGACCTAGCTCCTTCAACCTTTCCTCACAGGACTTGGACTCCAGACCCCTCACCATCTTCTGAAATGGTGGTGCCCAAAACTGAACACAATACTCTTGGTGAGGTCTAACTAGAGCAGAGTAAAGTGGTAACATCTCATCTTGTGATCTAGACACTCTACTTCTGTTGATACAGCCCAAAATTGCATTTGCCTTTTTAGCAACCGCATCACATTGCTAACTCATGTTCAGTGTATGGTCTACTAAGACCCCAGATCCTTTTCACACATACTACTCGCAAGACAAATCTCACCCCATCCTATAACTATGCATTTGATTTTTCCTACCTAAATGCAGAACTTTACATTTATTCTCTGTTGTAATCCATTTTATTTGTTTTAGCCCTGTTTTCCAGTTTGTCAGGATCATCCTGTATCCTGACTCTGTCTTCTACCATATTTGTTACCCCTCCCAATTCAGTTTCATCTGAAGGTTTAATAAGAATTCCCTTTGCCCCTTCATCCAAATAATTGATATAAGATGTTGAACAAAACAGGTCCCAGGACAGATCCTTGAGGCATTCCACTTGTCTCTCCTCTCCAAGAAGATGAGGAACCATTCACAAGCACTCTTTGGGTGTGATCTGTCAACCAGTTACAGATCCACCTAACAGTCACAGGATCCAAACCACATTTTTCCAATTTGTCAACAAGAATATTATGTGGAACCTTATCGAAAGCCTTACTGAAATCAAGATAAGCTATGTCTGCAGCATTCCCCTGATCCAGCAAGGTAGTAACTTTCTCAAAAAATGAGATAAGGTTAGTCTGGCATGACTTGCTCTTGAGAAACCCATGCTGGCTCTTAGTAATCAGAGCTGTCCTTTTTAAATGCTCAAGAACTGTCTGCTTGATTGTTTGTTCTAAAACTTTCCCAAGTATAGACGTCAAGCTGATGGGCCAGTAGTTACCCAGATCCTCCTTTTTCCCCTTCTTGAAGACGGGGACAACACTTGTCCCCCTCCAATCTTCTCACACCTCACCTATTCTCCAAGAATTCTCAAAAATAATGGACAGAGGCTCATATATATATATATTGCTATATGCGCATTGACCGTTCCCCCCCCCCCGGGACGTATCCCCGGGGCTTTCTGGGTACCAGGCAGATGCTCTGCCACGAACCCCCAGCCCCTCACTGTCCCTCAGCAGCAGTCCCCTTCCCTAGTGAGCACGTTCAGGTGAAAAGCCCAAGAGGAGTGTTGCACACCACAGTCATCAAAGCCCTCTTGGTCAAGGGATTAGCCCCATAGCTAGAAACGTTTTGCTGGGGGGCCCAAGTTTTTGCTTAGGGGGCCAGCCATTATATGTCTGTATGGACATTCCCCCCCCCCCGCCCAGACTGTGCTGGTTCAGATGGGGCTGATCGAGTAACTGCGAGCCAGTGTGCTTCAGAGCTGCGGAGGGCACAGCTGGGACCCTGTCCCTTGTCCCGCAGCGCAATGACTTCCCTGCGAGGGGCATGGAGGATTGCCTGGCCTCACCCACGCCTTTGCAACGTTGCCGTCTCGGGTTCCCCTGCTCCAGGCGGCTGCTTAGGAATATGTACCCTGAGCAGTGCCTCTGGGACAGCCCGCCCAGCCCCTCCTCCTCCTCCGGGCGATCCCACCTCCCTTCCCCCCCCCAGGCAAACTGCTAGAAGAAGAAGAGGAGGAGGAAGAGATTGGATTCATACCCCATGGCCCTTCACTACCCCCAAGGGAGTCTCCAGGAGCGTCTGACAATCTCCTTTCCCTTCTCCTCCCAACAGCAGACAGACATCCTGTGAGGTAAGCGGGGCTGAGAGAGCTCGTGACAGAAACTGCCCCTTTTCAAGAACAGCTCTGACAGAACTACGGCTTGCCCAAGGTCATCCAGCCAGGTGCAAGTGGAGGAGGAGTGGGGAATCAAACCCGGTTCTCCCACTGAACCACGACACCAAACTGGCTCTGTTAGTGGGGGGGGAGAGCTCCCTTGCCTGTGTTTCTTCTTCCTTCTCCCTCCACTCCAGGCATTGGTGAGGCTGCTTGTCAGTCACACACCACACACACACACACACACCCCTCCCCCAGCATGAAGGATCACCTCTTCCTTCTGCAAGCATGGGGAGAGTCACCCGCCTCTCCCTGGTTGCAGAACTTTGAAGAGAAGCTCACTCTAAAGTTTGACCAGGAGATGGTCTTGTGAGATCGGACCTCCGATCCTATGCAGACCCTGTTTCACTGACAGGTGTATAGCTACTGTGGAGCTCAGGGGGAGGAGAAGCCAAGGCTCAGGTTGGGGGCCCTGGAAGAAACATTAGGGGGCCAGGCCTCGTGGGCCCCACATTAACTACAGGCCTGTTCCAGAGCCCCAGAACATACTGAAGGAAGTGCCTCTGAGCATGCACTAAGTATCTTGGGCTGCGGCATGTGCAGACTTCAAGGCTCCTTGGGGAACAGCCACATCCCCGTCCAGCAGTGGCGTCGTAGAGCCCAGCAAGGTTTCCGAGGCAGAAGCTTCTGAGAGTCCAGGCGGAGCTCCGACCCGGAAAAGCTCCTCCCTCGAAAATCCTGCTGGCCTCTCTGCGGAGCTTCTGGAGTCAAATCCAGCCGTTCTGCTACAGAGCAACAGGGTTGCCCTCTGACATGGTCTCCTTGGGGGAGTCAGCCCCTGGCGGGGACTCCCTCACTCTCCGGGCTGCGCGCCGAGCCTGCAGAGAAGGCACCGGGGCAGCTGCTGCCCCCACCCAGGCCCAGCCTCCTCTGCAGGCTAGTCGTAGTCGGCCTTTCCTTCTGGCTTTCCCTCCTCTGCTGGGAAGTCAGCTTTCCCCCTGGCTCCCCTCCGGGCACGGCAGCAGCCCCGGGGGGCCATTCCTTGCCCGGGCGCCATAGCTTGACGGGTCACTGTCTGCACCTGCTGCCTGACATCACCTGCACCTGCTCAGTTACCACATCCCGACTCCGGTCAGGGCTTTCCCCGTAGTCGACTGCCCAGGTGAGGGGCAGATGGGGGCCGTGGCTGAGGGCGGTCTTCTTCTAGTTTGGCCACCGAAGGACGGAGGGCGCTTGGATCCTGCCTCAGCCCGGGACCCGGGCACTGGCCACAGCAGACACTGGCACTCACCACTCCCTGACAGCTGTGACGAATCACCGGCTCCCTCCCGAGCCTTGGCCGGCTCCCCTGCACTCCTGCCAGCTCCCCTGGCCTTGCAGCACCGCCGGCCCCGACGGGTGCAGCAACTGTGGCCGAGACACGGAGAGGCAGCAGCTGGCACAGGGGCGGCAACGTCAGAGTGGAGGTACCGGGGGCCCTCCGTGGGCCCCCCGTGAGGCCAAAGCTATCCAGGCGGTTTCTATACGGGGCCTCTGAGACGCCTCTGGCAAAGGGCATGCTGGTAGTGCCCGTTACTCCGTCTGGTGTTTGTCGCATCGGTCACAAAGGAGCAAGGAGAAATGCAGAAGGTGAGAAGCTGATACGGCTTGCCTTGGCTGAGTACAGAAGAGGCAAACATCCAGGTTTCACAGAACTGTTCCTCACCATGACCAAAGCAAATGCAATGTGTGTTTTGCGAGACTGGGTACCTCCCTGGCTGCCCTGTGGCATTTCTCCTCCCTGATGTGAGGATTGTTAAAGTGTGCGAGGTGTGCAAGTCTCCACACTGTGGCACGTGGGGCTTGACCGGAGTGTTGGGGGAGACTTTGAATGACTGGAAGCAGCCGTGTCTATTTGGCACTCCCAAGGTTGTCTTTAGCTAGGTCGACCACATTTCTGCCTCCCAGAATCATAGAATCACAGAGTTGGAAGGGACTGCCAGGGTCACCTAGTCCAACCCCCTGCACAAGGCAGGAAATTCACAAATGCCTCCCCCTCCGCTCAGTTGCGGATGCACCCTGACCATCTTGACGTCCCCATTCGCCCCGAGCACCTGAATAGCAATACCTTCCCACAGTAGTTTCTCCCTGAGCATCGCACGGCAGGCCAGCTGAGGAAATGTGGGTGAGGAGAGACACTTGAATGGGTGACTTCCTAGCTCAGAGCTCATGTTCTTCACCAGCACACAACACTGTCTCTTCCTCCCAGCAGGCAGAAGGCTAGAGGGGTTTGGACAGGGGATGAGGCTGCTGCCTGGGAGCCCACCCCCCAAGTCAGCCCCACAAGAACCCACAGAGCAGCCAGTAGGCCTCGCTAGTTCGGTTCCAGGCAACCGCCTAGCCTGGAAACTGCTTCCTACTCTCCCCACTCCAGAAGAACCGCCCCCCCAGATGCCCCCAAAGCCCCCCAGGCTTAGCCACCCAGTATGTGAGGGGGGGGCCCTGCAGGCCTCCAACCATATCTCACCCATTGGAGGTCACATGCATAAGAGCCCCCCCCCTTTCTGTACTGTCTACAGTGATCAGGAAGCTGCTGCACATTTTTAATCTCAGAATACGGCCCCTGTAGGTCTTCATAGTTCAGCACAACTCTCTCGGGAGTGGGCTTGTTTGGCCCCCATTATTCCCACCCCGCTTTGCCGGGGCACTACCAGCTTCTGGGGCTGTGGACATATCATGCCTCGGAGCAGTGAAAGTAGATAGGATTTGGTTGTCCAGCGGAGGAGGGAGGAGGGCCGAGCACGTGAAAAAACACTCATCTCCTAATCCCAGGATTATGGCTCCATTTCAAGAGGCTTGGCCATTCCCTCGGCAAAGCAGGCAGCCGGGGGCCTTTCTCGGACACCAGTCCCGGCAGAAAGGCCTCCCCCCAGGCTTCAGAAAGAGGCGGACATACCGGCGAGTGCCCAGGCTACCTGGCCACGGAAGAGGCGCAGGCCAGCAGCCCGGATCAGGGGAGACAGAGCGGGTGAAGCTAGGCAGTTAAGGGGCTTCACGGGGCTCTGAGACCCTGAGGAGTGGGTAGCCCTCCTTCGTGGTGCCTGCCCTGAGCACAGTTTGGGGGAAAGGAGAGGACCCCGGCCCCGAGGGCCAGGCGGCTTCAAGCCCAGGCCTGACCCTCACTGACAACTGGACACTCTGTGGCCATTGCCAGGAGGTCAGTTTGAAGGACTCTCCCTTCTTACACCGGAGCAGAAGGCCAAGCAGAGCACAGAGGCCAAGGCCTTCCCCTGATGCAGCCTCCTGGCCCCGGGATCCTCAGGTCGGTTGCCTCTGAATGGGGAGGTTGGAACACTTTCTGGTAAAAGGGTTGGAACACTTTCCCTCTGAAGAAAGGTTAAAGTGCTCGGGGCTCTTTAGCTTGGAGAAACGACGACTGAGGGGTGACGTGATCAAGGTTTACAAGGTTATGCCTGGGATAAAGCAGGTCGAGAAAGAAGTACTTCTCTCCCTTTCTCACCATACAAGAACTCCTTGTGGGCACTCCATGAAATTGCTGAGCGGTCGGGTTAGAACGGATAAAAGGAAGTCCTTCTTCACCCAAAGAGTGATTCACACATGGAATTTACTGCCACAGGAAGTGGTGACGGCTACAAGCATGGACGGCTTCAAAAAGGAATTAGATAAGCATATGGAGCAGAGGTCCATCAGTGGCTGTTAGCCACAAGGTATAGATAGGGGCTCTGGGGCAAGTGATGCTCTGTCTTCTTGGTGCTTGGGGGGGGCCAACAGTGGGAGGGCTTCTAATGTCCTGGCCCCACTGGTGGACCTTCTGATGGCACCTGGTATTTCTGGCCACTGTGTGACACGGAGTGTTGGACTGGATGGGCCTTTGGCCTGATCCAATGTTGGCTTCTCTTGTGTTCTTATGTAGGTTCTCGGTCACCGTGGATAGTAGCCACTGACGGACCTCTCCTCCATGAATCTATCTAACCCCCTTTTTAGATTGTCCATGCTAATGGTCATCACGACCCCGTACGGCAGTGAATTCCACATCTTAATCACTCGTTGTGTAAAGAAGCATTTCCTTTTGTCTGTCCTGCACCTACTGCCCATCAACTCCACTGGGTGTCCTCGAGTTCTAGTATTATGGGTAAGGAATGAAAAGCTCAGTCTGCTTTCTCCACTCAGTGCATGATTTCATAGACCTCTACTGCATCCCCTTGGTCATCTTCTTTCTAGACTGAACATTCCTAGACTCTGCAGTATCCTTTTTGAGATCTGGCAGCCATAACTGTACAAGGGATTCCCGAACAGGCCACATCATAGCTCTAGACAAGTGTGTGGCTCATCGCAGCTAGGCTCAATCCTTGTCCCTTGTGGCTGGTAGTTTCATTTGAAAGGGACAGTGGTGAGACCCTCCTGACAAAGCTGTCCTGGGACCTGCTGGTGGGCCTCCTGGTGGCACCTGGGTTTTGGCCACTGTGTGACACAGAGTGTCGGACTGGATCCAGCATGGCTTCTGTTATGTTCTTATGACCCCAGTAACCCAAATAACTATTCTCGAAGCTAACATTCCATTCCTGGGCAAGATGCTCCAGCAGGTGGTGGCTATGTGGCTTCAGGCAGTCTTGGAAGAGATGGATTATCTAGACCCACATCAATTTGGATTCAGGCCTGTGTTTGGGTTGGATATGGGCTTGGTAACCCTAACTAATGACTTCTGCTGGCAAAATGACAGGGGGCCACACCCCCATTGATTCTCCTGGGTGTCTTGGTGGCTTCCGATACCATCAACCACTGTACCCTTCTGGAGAGGCTAGTTGGACGGGGAGTGGGAGCATTGTAAGAACATAGAAAGAACCCTGCTGGGTCAGACCAGTGAGGGTCCATCTAGTCCAGCATATCCTGTCTCGCACAGTGGCCAACCAGTTCCTCTGGAGGGCCAGCAACAGGGCAGAGAGGCTGAGGCCTTCCCCTGAGAAGAACCTCAGAAGAGCCCTGCTGGATCAGACCAGTGAGGGTCCATCCAGTCCAGCCTCCTGTCTCTCACACAGAAGCCAACCAGTTCCTCTGGAGGGCCAACAACAGGGCAGAGAGGCTGAGGCCTTCCCCTGAGAAGAACCTCAGAAGAGCCCTGCTGGATCAGACCAGTGAGGGTCCATCCAGTCCAGCCTCCCGTCTCACACAGGGGCCAGCCAGTCCCTCTGGAGGGCCAACAACAGGGCAGAGAGGCCGAGGCCTTTCCCTGAGAAGAACCTCAGAAGAGCCCTGCTGGGTCAGACCAGTGAGGGTCCATCTAGTCCAGCATCCTGCCTCACACAGGGGCCAACCGTTTCCTCGGGAGGGCCAACAACAGGGCGCAGATGCCAAGGCCTTCATAAGAACATCAGAAGAGCCCTGCTGGATCAGACCAATAGTCCATCTAGTCCAGCATCCTGTCTTGCACAGTGGCCAACCAGTTCCTCTGGAGGGCCAACAACAGGGCATAGAGGCTGAGGCCTTCCCCTGCTGTTGCCTCCTGGCTCTGGGATTCAGAATCTTAGTGTCTCTGAATGTGGAGGGTTCCCCGCAGTCACCATGGCCAGTCGCCATTGAAGACTTGCCCACCATGCCTTGGGGGCTCCACTCTTTTGTGATAGGAAGATTCCAGAAGGCAGTGCTGCTTAGCACCAGGGCATTCATGGAATGGGGGCCTGCTGGATTTCCTCTTTTCTCCCATGCTTTTTATCATCTACGTGAAACCAAGTCTAGGATTTGGAGTGAGGTGTCACCCATATTCACAAATGCGCATGATACCCCGGCTGTTTCTCTTTGACTGTCGATTTAAGTGAGTCACTCAGCTGGGAGACCAGCTGAGCTCTGAGCAGGAGCAGGAGAGAGAGCTGTGAGAGAGGTGAGTGGGTTTCTTTTACTTGCTTTCAGCTGAGAGAATTCAGCTAAGGATATTTTGTGGGAAAACTGTGTTTAGCAGTGTGTGGAAGCACTTAGAGTTCTTGCAGAGTCCTGGCTGATTGAGTGTGGGAGAGGAACGGGCATTGTTTGACTGGGATTGCCTGTAATTGAGAGGAAGTGGAAGGGGCATTGTTTTGCCTGTGATTGAGTGCCTGGGTGAATTTGAATTTGAATAGCTGCTGCCTGACCTCTGCTGGGGGAGGCCTCTATTTAAGGAAGCACCTTGCCAGAGGCAGAGGAGCTCTTTGCCTGTGGCTCTTAGACTAGGGGCTCTGTAAGAAGCCCAAAAAGAGCCAGAAAGACAAGGCCCTAGGCTCTTTGTCTTTCCCGTAAAATAATTTGACTTGATAACAAAAACCACATAAATACCAAGGGTTTAAAAGGGGGATTATATTTATTTATTTTAAAAGAATTATGAAGCCAGAATGCCAGCAGGGGGTTGGGGGCTATCCAGTGTTTTGCACGGAGTGTCACATGTATGACTATCTGCCCACTGGGCAGAAGTCTTGGGTGTGTCCTCGGTGCAAGGAGCTCCTGGTTCTCAGGGAACGTGTGTGCTCCCTTGAGGCCAAGGTGGCTGACCTGGAGAAGCAGAGACAGTCAGCTAGGCACACAGAAAAGACTCTCGGGGACTTGTTAGCTTCGTCCCACTCTGGATCTGGCAGCCCCGCTGCTGTCAGGGAGCATGAGGGTCTAGGGGAAACAGGGCACCATGCTGAGGATAAGGGGAATGTGCCCTCAGAAGGGACCTCTTCCCCAGCTGGTGAGCGGCTCTCCTTTTGCACCAAGGAACCATCCCTGAGCAGGGTGGGAGGGGGGCTCTTGGTAGTGGGTGATTCGATCCTTAGGCAGGTAGACAGCTGGGTGGCGAACCCGCGTACTGACCGTATGGTGACTTGCCTGCCTGGTGCGAAGGTAGCGGACATTACGCGTGTTTTAGATAGGCTGGTAGATAGTGCTGGGGAGGAGCCAGTGGTCGTGGTGCATGTCGGCACCAACGATGTGGGGAAATGCAGTCGTGAGGTCCTGGAGGAGAAATTTAGGCTGCTGGGCAGGAAACTTAGGTCCAGGACCTCCAAGGTAGCCTTCTCAGAAGTGTTACCTGTTCCACGCGCAGGGCCGGAGAGACAGGCAGAGATCAGGAGTCTCAATGCGTGGATGAGACGATGGTGTAGGGGGGAAGGGTTCAGGTTTGTTAGGCACTGGGATACTTTTTGGAACAAGAGGGAGCTGTACAGGCGAGACGGTCTCCACTTGTCCCGAGAAGGAACCAGGCTGCTGGCACTTAAAATCAAAAAGGTGGCAGAGCAGCTTTTAAACTGAATATTGGGGGAAAGCCGACAGGAGATGAAAAGTCTCTGGTTCGGGTTGGCTCATCTGAGAGAGGTGAGGGGGTACCGGTTGCTTTTCTACAGGGAGGTGGATTGAAATTGTCCACAGAGGCCATGGCTGGTGACATGGACTGCCGGACAACGACTCGAGATAGCAAGAGGAAGGATGCAGGCTTAACTTGTAAGGGAAATTACAGCTGTTTCTATACAAATGCTAGAAGTGTCCGAGGTAAAATCGGGGAGTTGGAGTGCTTGGTGTCGGAGGGAAAAATAGACATTGTGGGTATTTCTGAAACTTGGTGGGATGAGGAAAATCAGTGGGACACAGTGATTCCCGGTTATATATTATATCGGAAGGATAGGGGGGGAAGGGTTGGAGGTGGGGTAGCTCTGTATGTCAGAGAGGGTATAAAGTCTAGAAAGATTGAGAGGCTAAGTGAATTGGATTCGCTTCTGGAAGTTCTATGGGTTGAAATAGGGGGGCCAAAAGGAAACTTAACACTGGGAGTTTGTTATCGCCCACCAGATCAAAAGATAGAGGAGGATTATAAAATGATGAATGCCTTAAAGATAGCAACTAGACAAAAACACTGTGTAATAATAGGTGATTTTAACTACCCACACATTGATTGGGTCAATATGTGTTCTAGCCGGGAAAAAGAGATTGAGTTTCTAGACACTCTAAATGACTGTGCTATGGAGCAGATGGTCACGGAACCTACCAGGGGAGAGGCGATCCTTGATTTGGTCCTAAGTAACACTCAAGACCTGGTGAGAGATGTAAAAGTGATTGCACCGCTTGGAAACAGTGATCATAATGTTGTTGAGTTCATCATTTGTACAAATAGAGAATTGGCCAAAAAGACTCACACAACCATTTTTAACTTTAAAAGGGGTAATTTCTCTGATATGAGGGGACACGTGGGGAGGAAACTGAAAGGAAAAGTAGAAAGGGTCAAAACAATTGGGGAAGCTTGGGATCTATTTAAAACTACGATCCTAGAAGCTCAAAAAATATATATTCCGCAGGTTAGGAAAGGCACAAACAGGTATAGGAAAAAGCCTGCATGGTTAACAAACAGAGTAATGGAGGCTGTAAAAAGTAAAAAGAATTCCTTTAAGCAGTGGAAAGCTAGTCACAGTGAGGCTGATAAAACGGAACACAGGCTATGGCAAATAAAATGCAAGTCTGAGGTCAGGCAGGCAAAAAGGGAATATGAGGAGCATATAGCAAAAAACGTAAAAACCAACAATAAAACTTTCTTCAAATACATTAGAAACAGGAAACCAGCCAGGGAGGCAGTGGGGCCCTTGGACGACCAAGGGGTAAAAGGAGTATTGAAGGATGATAGGGAAATGGCTGAGAAGCTAAATGCATTTTTTGCCTCCGTCTTCACTGTGGAAGATGAGAAGTGCTTGCCCACTCCAGAACCACTGATTTCAGGAGGGGTGTTGAAAGACCTGAGTCAGATTGAGGTGACGAGAGAGGAGGTCCTAAAACTGATAGACAACTTAAAAACTGAAAAATCACCAGGCCCAGATGGCATACATCCGAGAGTTCTGAAAGAACTCAAATGTGAACTTGTAGATCTCCTGACAAAGATATGTAATCTTTCCTTAAAATCTGCCTCCATTCCTGAGGATTGGAAGGTAGCTAATGTCACTCCCATCTTTAAAAAGGGTTCCAGAGGAGATCCGGGAAATTACAGGCCAGTCAGTCTGACGTCGATACCGGGTAAATTGGTGGAAACCATTATTAAGGAAAGAATTAGTAGGCACATAGATGAACAAAACCTATTGAGGCAGACTCAGCACGGTTTCTGTAAGGGAAGATCTTGTCTCACTAACCTGTTAGTGTTCTTTGAGGGGGTGAACAAACATGTGGACAAGGGGGATCCAATAGATATTATTTACCTTGACTTCCAGAAAGCTTTTGATAAAGTTCCTCATCAAAGGCTCCTAAGTAAGCTCAAAAATCATGGGATAGAAGGACAAGTCCTTTTATGGATCAAAAACTGGCTAGTTCATAGAAAACAGAGAGTGAGTGTAGGTGGGCAATTTTCTCAGTGGAGGGTGGTAAGCAGTGGGGTACCGCAGGGATCAGTACTTGGTCCACTGCTTTTTAACTTGTTCATTAATGATTTGGAGATGGGAGTAAGCAGTGAAGTGGCTAAATTTGCGGATGATACAAAGTTGTTCAGGGTGGTGAAAACCAGTGAGGATTGTGAGGCACTCCAAGGGGATCTGTCAAGGATGGGCGAGTGGGCGTCAACATGGCAAATGGGGTTCAATGTGGCCAAGTGCAAGGTGATGCACATTGGAGCCAAAAATCCTAAATATAAATACACATTGATGGGGTCTGAACTGGCAGAGACTGAGCAAGAGAGAGATCTTGGAGTTGTAGTGGATAACTCACTGAAAATGTCGAGACAGTGTGTGACTGCAATAAAGAAGGCCAATGCTATGCTGGGGATTATTAGGAAGGGTATTGAAAACAGATCAGCCAATATAATAATGCCCCTATATAAATCAATGGTGAGACCTCATTTGGAATACTGTGTGCAGTTCTGGGCACCACACCTTAAAAAGGATATTATAGCTTTGGAAAAAGTGCAGAAAAGGGCAACTCGAATGATAAAAGGGTTGGAACACTTTCCCTATGAGGAAAGGTTAAAGCGCTTAGGGCTCTTTAGCTTGGAGAAAAGACGACTGAGGGGTGACATGATCGAGGTTTATAAGATTATGCATGGGAAAGAGCAGGTAAAGAAAGAGGTACTTTTCTCCCTTTCTCACAATACAAGAACTCGTGGGCACTCCATGAAACTGCAGAGCGGTCGGGTTAGAACGGATAAAAGGAAGTACTTCTTCACCCAAAGAGTGATTAACACATGGAATTCACTGCCACAGGAAGTGGTGGGTGCTACAAGCATGGACGGCTTCAAAAGGGAATTAGATAAGCATATGGAGCAGAGGTCCATCAGTGGCTATTAGCCACAAGGTATAGCTAGGGGCTCTGGGGCAAGTGATGCTCTGTCTTCTTGGTGCTTGGGGGGGGGGTCAACAGTGGGAGGGCTTCTAATGTCCTGGCCCCACTGCTGGACCTCCTGATGGCACTGGTATTTCTGGCCACTGTGTGACACAGAGTGTTGGACTGGATGGGCCTTTGGCCTGATCCAACATTGGCGTCTCTTATGTTCTTATGTTCTTATGTTCTTATGAGTCTGTGGAGGTCATGAACAGGTGCCTGGAGAAGGTAACGGGACGGATGAGGGCCTGTAAACTGAAGCTCCGTCCAGACAAGGCTGAGCTGCTGTTGGCCAATGGAGGACCTGGGCAGAGGCTGCAGAGTCAGCCTGCCCTGGAGGAGGCTGCACTCCCCTGGAGGAGCAGGTTCGTACTTGGGGATGTCCATGGATCCTGGCCTCTGGCTGGAGGCTCAGAACTCCTCCATGGTGACAGAGTACCTTTTATCAGCTTCGGCTGTTGCATCAGCAGTGGTCATTCCTCCAAAAGCATCATCCGACCACAGTGATCCGTACTCCGATCATATCCAAGTTGAACATAAGAACATAAGAGAAGCCAGTGTTGGTTCAGGCCAAGGGCCCATCCAGTCCAACACTCTGTGCCACCAGGAGGTCCATCAGTGGGGCCAGGACACTAGAAGCCCCTCCCACTGTTGCCCCCCCCCCAAGCACCAAGAAGACAGAGCACCACTTGCCCCAGACCGAGAGTTCCTAACTAAGAGCCACTGATGGATCTCTGCTCCATATGTTTATCCAGTTCCCTCTTCTAAGAACATAAGAGAAGCCAACATTGGATCAGGCCAGTGGCCCCTCCAGTCCAACACTCTGTGTCACACACAGTGGCTAAAAATACCAGGTGCCATCAGGAGGTCCAGCAGTGGGGCCAAGAGGACACTAGAAGCCCACCCACTGTTGCTCCTTCCCCGAAGCACCAAGAAGACAGAGCATCCCTTGCCCCAGACCGAGAGTTCCTATCTATACCTTGTGGCTAAGAGCCACTGATGGACCTCTGCTCCATATAAGAACACAAGAGAAGCCATGTTGGATCAGGCCAGTGGCCCATCCAGTGCAACACTCTGTGTCACAAAGGGGCCAGAAATACCAGGGGCCATCTGGAGGTCCAGCAGTGGGGCCAGAACTCCAGAAGCCCCTCCCAGTCTTGCCCCCCCAAGCACCAAGAATACAGAGCATCCCTTGCCCCAGACCAGGAGTTCCTATCTATACCTTGTGCCTAAGAGCCACCGATGGACCTCTGCTCCATATGTTTATCCAGTTCCCTCTTATAAGTACAGAAGAGAAGCCCATGTTGGATCAGGCCAACAGCCCATCCAGTCCAACACTCTGTGTCACACAGGGGCCGAAAATACCAGGTGCCATCAGAAGGTCCAGCAGTGGGGCCAAGAGGACACTAGAAGCCCTCCCACTGTTGCCCCTTCCCCGAATCACCAAGAATAACAGAGCATCACTTGTCCCAAACCGAGAGTTCCTACCTATACCTTGTGACTAAGAGCCACCAATGGACCTCTGCTCCATATTAAGAACAGACGAGGAGCCAGTGTTGGATCAGGCCAGTGGCCCATCCAGTCCAACACTCTGTGTCACACAGGGGCCAAAAATACCAGGTGCCCTCAGGAGGTCCAGCAGTGGGGCCAGGACACTAGAAGCCCTCCCACTTTTGACCCCCCCAAGCACCCAGTGACCCCCCTGAAGCACCAAGTTGAATTACTGTAATGTGCTGCATGTGAAGCTGCCTTTGAAAACAGTCCAGAAACTTCAGCTGGTTGAAACTGCGGCAGTGAGGCCACTGCCGGGTGTGAGATGCAGGAATTGCCCCACATCCCCGTGCTGAAGCAACCGCACTGGCTGTTTGTGGGCACAGCTCAAAGGGCTGGTTCCCCCCTTTTAAGACTCCCAATGTCTTTGGGCCGAGTTCCGACCAATACTCCCTCTCAGCTGTGGAGTCTTGTGAGCAAAAATTCTACTTTGTGAGCTGCTGGCATTACAGTGGTGAGCGAGCAATTTGGCTGCTGCATGAATTAGTTTGCTCTGGAGCCACATCCTTCCTGAGCTGAGACAAAAAGGTGTGAGCCGGAGGCTAAGAAACTGTGAGCTAGCTCACACAAACTCAGCTTAGAGGGGACATGGGTTCCTACCAATACTTCTAAGCTGTGGAGTCTTGTGAGCAAAAATTCTACTTTGTGAGCTGCTGGCATTACAGTGGTGAGCGAGCAATTTGGCTGCTGCATGAATTAGTTTGCTCTGGAGCCACATCCTTCCTGAGCTGAGACAAAAAGGTGTGAGCCGGAGGCTATAAAATGGTGAGCTAGCTCACACTAACTCATCTTAGAGGGAACACTGGTTCCTACCAATACTCCCTCTAAGCTGTGGAGTCTTGTGAGCAAAAATCCTACTTTGTGAGCTGCTGGGCATTAAAGTTGTGAGCGAGCGATTTGGCCGCTGCATAAATTAGTTTGCTCTGGAGCCATCCCTTCCTGAGCTCAGACAACAATGTGTGAGCCGGAGGCTAAAAAACTGTGAGCTAGCTCACACTAACTCATCTTAGAGGGAACACTGGTTCCTACCAATGCTCCCTCTAAGCTGTGGAGTCTTGTGAGCGAAAGTTCTACTTTGTGAGCTACTGGAATTAAAGTTGTGAGTGAGCGATTTGACTACTGCATAAGTTAGTTTGCCCTGGAGCCATTCTTCCTGAGCGGAGACAAAAATGTGTGAGCCGGAGGCTAAAAAACAGTGAGCTAGCTCACACTAACTCAGCTTAGAGGGAACACTGGTTCCTACATGTCTGCCTGCTCCTGTATTGTCCTGCCAGCCAAGGAAGGTCTCCCCCTCAAGCCCCACCTTCTGTGCCCCTCCACCTTCCAAGGCGTGGCAGTGGTGGCAGCGGAGACTACGGAGGGGGCATATTTTCCCTTTCCCTTCGGAATGCCCTCCCCCTTTGAAGCTCATCTGGCAGGCCAACCATTTCTTTTCACCCAGGCTTTTCAGTAGGGGGTTTGTCTTCTCCGTTGTTTTACGGTCTCCTTCTGTTTTATGGGCAGTTTTATGCTGTTTCTCGGAGGCCCTGCTTGCTTTTCTATTAAGAGTTTGAGAATGTATCGTTTTAATTGTATGGTCCCTTGAGCAGGACTCTGGAGAGGTGGCATAACGTTTCATTAAATAAATAAACAAACACAACCACCCAGGCATTGTGATATTGGCCACTTTACTTCTAATCCCTTTCCTTTAATCCACCGCATGCCGTTTTCCCTCTTCACTGCGGCAGCAACACTGTCACGGAGCTTTCTACGACCGCCCCAAGATCTCTTTCAGCCTTAGTCTCCGCCAGTTCAGGCTTCATCACCATCTGTTTAAAGTTGCTGGGGGGGGGGGATGTTGTTACAAGGTGCCTTACCTTGACGCTGACCTACCCTACCCTGAACTCCATTTCCCCCATTCTTGACCACTCACCCAACTTAGAGGGGACTTCCTGGAGCTCTGCACAGCCAGCCTTGGTTTCCACCACCCTGAATAATGTGGAGTCATCTGCAGACTTGGCCACTGCACTACTCGGCTGTAGTTTCGGATAATTTACGAAGGAATTAAATAGTACCGGCTCCAATGCCGATCCTTGTGGGACCCCGAATGCTTCCTTCCCTCCGTTATGGATACTGTCCATTGATTCCTACTCTTTGCTTCCTGTCATACCAGATCTGTTTCAAGGGGCTTTAAAGCCAGTTTGGTGTCAGGGTTAAGTGCGCAGACTCTCACCTGGGAGAACCGGGTTTGATTCCCCACTCCTCCACTTGCAGCCAGCTGGGTGACCTTGGGTCAGCCACAAGTTCTCTCAGAGCTCTCTCAGCCCCGCCTGCCTCACAGGGTGTCTGTTGTGGGGAGGGGGAGGGGAAGGAGACTGTAAGTCGCTCTGAGACTCCGAGTGAAGGGCGGGGTATAAATCCAATCTCTTCTCTCCTCTCTTCTTCTCTTATGTGGCCTGGGACCAACAACATCTCTCCCTATGTGCCCCAGAGAGCCATGTGCTCTGCGGACAACCATCTGTGGGTTGTCCCTGGCCGAAGGATGCTTGCCTAGCCTCAACCAGGGCCAGGGCTTTTTCTGGTGGAACATGCTCCTGACTGAGATAGGGACCCTGCAGGACCTGTTACAGTTTCGCAGGGCCTGCAAAACAGAGCTGTTCCTTGGCCAGGCCTTTGGTTGAGGCAGTGGGCGTCCACCAGCTGGTCTCCTTCTTGCAGCCCGTGTGGTAGGCTGCTCTTACCAAGACCTCTGTGGTGTGGTTCCGACCCATTTGCTCCCGGCTGTAGGCACCACATTTGAGGAAGGAGGCTGACAAGCTCAAGCGTGTCCAGAAAAGGGCAACCGGGATGGTGAGAGGGTTGGAATCCAAGTCTTACGAGGAAAGGCTGAAAGAGTTGGGTCTGTTTAACCTGGGAAAGAGAAGGCTGAGAGGGGACATGACTGCAGTCTTCAAGTATCTGAAGGGCTGCCATGGAGAAGAGGGAGCGGATCTGTTCTCTCTTGCTCCAGATTGCAAGACTAGATCTAATGGGTGGAAGTTACAAGGGAGTCGCTACCGGCTAAATATCGAGAGGGAGGAATGCCCCTCCCTCTCGAGGCTCGCCGCCAGAAACCCGACCTGCTCTCTTTTAAGGCACGGGGCCAAAAATGTTTCTCTTCAGCCAGGATCTCCGTTAAGGGGTTGAGCTTCTAAAGTTTTATGTGAATCGTTTCGGTCTGTTAAATATTTTAAGCTGTTTTTGTGTTCTGGCTGCATCTTTTAACAGCTGGGCTTATGTTGGCATTTTGATTTCAGTTTCCATGCTGTTCTGCGATTCCAGGGCGCAGCCTGGCCCCTGCACGGTTGGTCTGACCCGGATGGCCCAGCCTGGCCCCGTCTCATCAGATCCCGGAGGCTAAGCAGGGGGTCGGCCCCGGTGAGGACTTGGACGGGAGACCACCAAGGAGGTCCACAGGGTCGTGACGCGGAGGGAGGCCGTGGCAAGCCCACCTCTGTGCGTCTCTTGCCTTGAAAAACCCACGAGGGGTCATCGTAAGTCGCTTGTTTGAGGGCATTTTCGCCACCATAGTCATGATTACGGGGGGTCAGACAGGCTTGCCTCAGCGCCACAGACACCCGGACCCAAGAGACGGTCCAGAGGTGGGTCAGCTGGGCTGACCTCGTTCTGAAAGTGGCCCAAGCATGCTGACAGGCCGTCGATGCAGAGTCCGAGAGGGACAACCCAATTCGATTACGATGAAAGATACAGAGTCACGGACCACTCGGAACACACCAGTGGCACCCAAGCTGTTGCAGTACAGGCCAAATGTCGGCCCCAACAAGCCATGGCCCGCACAGCCCCCGAGGGCGGGCAGCCAGCCCCCAGGTCCAGCCTCTCCCGCACGTGGCCTTTTGGCACTGAGAGTCCTGAGTGGCAAGCAGGCGCCACACCCCTCACCCAGCCAAGCAGGACAAGCAGACGAGAGCAGCCCTGGCAGATCAGACCCAAAGCGAGCCTCGAATTCTCCCCGAACTGCTGCCACGGACAATACGCCCCGCTGTCTGGTCACCAAAGGCATCCTGCCACTTAAGGGGGGGGGCTCTGTTCCTAACTAGCGTGGCTAATGGCCCACCCTCCAAGGATCCAGGAAAGTCACTTTTGCTGCTCCCCAGGACAGACTCCTCCAGAGAGTGGCTGGGGGGTGGGACCACCCCCTGCCTCTACTTTGCATGCAGAAGATCCCGGTTCAACCCCCAGCAGCCTCTCCAATTGAAAGGACCAAGGCAGGAGGTGAGGATGTGAAAGACCCCCACCTGAGATGCTGGAGAGCAGCTGCCAGTCTGAGTAGACAATACTGACTTGGATGGACCAATGGCCTGACTCATTACAAGACAGCTTTATGTGTGTTCATGTTTAGGGAGGGCCTGTGGCTCAGTGGAAGAGCCTCTGCTTGGCATGCAGAGGGTCCCAGGTTCAATCCCTGGCATCTCCAGTTAAAAAGGATCAGCCAGGAGGTGATGGGAAAGACCTCCACCTGAGACCCTGGAGAGCTATGGGAAGGGGCTGTGGCTCAGTGGAAGAGTCTCTGCCTTGCATGCAGAAGGTCCCAGGTTCAATCCCCGGCATCTCCAGCTAAAAGGTCCAGGCAGGAGGTGATGGGGAAGACCTCCACCTGAGACCCTGGAGAGCTGTGAAGAGGGGCTGTGGCTCAGTGGTAGAGCACCTGCCTGGCATGCAGGAGGTCCCAGGTTCAATCCCGGGCATCTCCAGCTAAAAGGTCCAGGCAGGAGGTGATGGGGAAGACCTCCACCTGAGACCCTGGAGAGCTGTGAAGAGGGGCTGTGGCTCAGTGGAAGAGCCTCTGCCTGGCATGCAGAAGGTCCCAGGTTCAATCCCCGGCATCTCCAGTTAAAAGGGCCAGGCAGGAGGTGATGGGAAAGACCTCCGCCTGAGACCCTGGAGAGCTATGGGAAGGGGTCGTGGCTCAGTGGAAGAGCCTCTGCCTGGCATGCAGGAGGTCCCAGGTTCAATCCCCGGCATCTCCAGCTAAAAGGACCAGGCAGGAGGTGATGGGAAAGACCTCTCTCAGGGGCCGTGTCAATCCCCAGCATCTCCAGCTAAAAGGACCAGGCAGGAGGTGATGGGGAAGACCTCCGCCTGAGACCCTGGAGAGCTATGGGAAGGGGTCGTGGCTCAGTGGAGAGCCTCTGCCTGGCATGCAGGAGGTCCCAGCTTATTTATTTATTTATTTTATTTTTTCGATTGTTATCCCGCTCTACCTAGTGGCTCAGGGCGGCTAACAACAATTTAAAAATTTGTAGAAACAATAAAAACACTGATAGAAATACAATAAAAACTGGTGCTTCACTCTACATACATTATACAGAATGCTCAGCAACTCACATTTGCGGCTAATGATCTTAATAGCAGGAGCGCCAGGAACAGTAATTCCCCATGGCATGTTCAATCCCTGGCATCTCCAGTTGAAAGGACCAGGCAGGAGGTGCTGTGAAAGGCCTCTTTGCCTGATACCCTGGAGAGCTCAATGGAGGAAGAAGAAGAAGAGGAGGAGATTGGATTTATACCCCACCCTTCACTCAGAGTCTCAGAGTGGCTTACAAACGCCTTTCCCTTCCCCTCCCCACAACAGACACCCTGTGAGGCAAGTGGGGGAGAGCGCTTTCAAGGACTGCTCTTGAGAGAACAGCTCTGAGAGAACTTGTGATTGACCCAAGGTCGCACCAGCAGCTGCATGTGGAGGAGTGGGGAATCAAACCCGGTTCTCCCAGATTAGAGTCCACCCACTTAACCACCACACCAAACTGGCAGAAGGCAGCTTCATTCGTGTAAAGCGTGTTCACTCCTGGCCAGAGCCCTGCCAGGTCCCTGGCTTAGCTGCACCCGTCTGCTCACCTCCCCAGATAGGGCCCAGCCTGCCAACACCCCCCTCCCTCCCTCCCTCCCTCCCTCCCAACCCTCCCTCCCTCCCTCCCTCCCTCCCACAGGGAACCCTGGCTGCTTTCCTGGGCTGCCGGAACCATGCAGAGCTCAGCGTCATTCCGAGGGAAGCCAGCCTGCGAAAGGGCCTCACATCACCTATTTTGCACCTCACGCAGCCACCAGCGGAGAGACAGGTCAGCGAGACGGTGATCAAGCCGTAAGACAGCTGAGAACACACCAGTGACGGGAAGCCGTGAGTCTGACTCTTGGCATTCTGTCTCCTAGGAAGCCCAACTTCCCCACTGAGCCCTAGAGGGAGTCGCCCCAAACAAAACTCCCCGCAGGGACTAGCTATTGGGGGGGGGGGACGCGCAGATCTGCCCTCACAGAGGAGGGAGAGCTTGTACCTGAATGAAACCTGGTCTTAAAGGTGCCACTGGACTGTTTTGGACCGGGGGGGGGCGCTGCATGTTCTTGCTCTGACTGAGGGCTGCTGGGAGCAGGGGGTGGGGCTTGTTGCATGTGCCCGCCCCCTGGGCTCTTTACTGCCGGGAGCTCTGCTCCTGTGCGCTCCTGCAGGAAATGACCCCTGCTGGCATTAAAGCTGTGAGTGAGCAATATGGCTACTACATAAATTAGTTTGCTCTGGAGCCCTCGTTCCTGAGTGAAGGCAAAAACGTGTCAGCCGGAGGCTAAAAAACTGTGAGCTGGCTCACGCAGACTCAGCTTAGAGGGAACACTGGCCTGGACCCAGGCCCCCCTCACCCAAAGATATGGCTCATCGCTGAGATTTCGTTTCATTCTGTCTGAGGAAGGGAGCTTCGACTCCGGATGGTAAGCGCAGGCCCTGGAAATCATTTTTTTAAAAAATATATATATTGTGTGCGTGGGTGGGTGGGGGTGTGTTTTGTGTGCTTGCCTGGAAGCCGTGGTTGACCTCTGGCGACCCCTCCTGGAGGCTTGGGCATTGTTCGGAGACGTGGCTGGAGTAGCCTGCCTCTGCGTCCCGCCTCAGGTATTCCTTGGAGGTCTCCCTTCCAGGTCCTTGCCGGGGTCGGCCCTGCTGAGCTTCCGAGAGCTGACGGCATCGGGCTGGCCGGGGCTGTTCCAGGTCAGGGCAGACCTGGCTGGGGATCTGGTTGGTCTCTCAGGGGCTCCTTAGACTCAGATCTCACTTATTCCCTCCCTGCCTTTCCGCCCTGCCTCCCGGTCCACGGCATGCCCCAGGGCACCACAACGGACGCCGCAGGCGTCCCACGCAGCACCGCGTTCGCATCAGGGTGGACGCAGCCGTTAGAGTGTCGGACCGGCCCGCTGCCCATCCCCCCTCGTGCCATGGAGGCTCGCTGGGTGCCCTTGGGCCAGTCGGACCTCATCAGCTCAACCTCCCTCACAGGGTTGTTGTGCCGAGGATCAAATGGAGGAGGAGAGGAGAAGGACGTCAGCCACTGGGGAGAGGGGCAGGGCCTAAGTGAAGGAAGCGAGGAAGCTGCCCTGGCGACTGGTGGCCGGTCCCTGGAGATGCCAGGGGGCATCCCGAGCAGTGCCCGCAAACGAGGCCCCGGGCAGCGGGCAGCTCTGTGCCCTGCGTGGTCCCGCTCGGCCCCAGAAACACGCCAAGAGTGCCCTCGCTCCGTTCCTGGGGCCTGGGAGCCACGGTTGCCCTGAAATCCCTTCTGCACCTGTTGGGGCCAGCTGGCGGCCGGCTGCCTTCCGTTCCGTTCTCCTCCCGGACCCGCTGCTGTTGCTGCCACCGCCATGGCCCGTCATGCTTGCAAACCTTCACTGTCTGCCTGTGGGGAGGGAGGGAGGGAGGGTGGGCCATGGCACTTCCTGCTCCAGCAGAGCCGGCTGCCCGCCTGCCCGGGCTCCTTGCCAGCCCTCAGGGCCATCCATCTCCACTCAAGACAGCCCTCCCGGCCTTCACCAGAGGTGCCGCCTCCTCACCCCTGGAGTGCCCGGCAGGAAGAGGCAGGCGGTCTTTTGGGGTTCCTGCCGGCAGGCCTTCTCCCTCTGGCCGTCAAGGCACTCCGCTCCCCTGCAGGAGGCTGGAAACCTCCCCCGAGAGACGGATCTCCACCATTCACGTGTTCAAAGGGGAAACTGAGGCCCGCGGGAGAGAGAGTCCCCTCAGCCCTGCCCTCCCCAGCATGCTCCCACAGTTGGGGGGGGGGCAGGGCCTCTGCTTGGCACGCAGGGAGTCCCAGGTCCCATCCCCAGCAGCATCGCCAGTCAAAGTATCAGGCCGTAGGTGAGATGTGAAAGACCGAAGACCCTGCTGGTCCGAGCAGACGAGACCGATCTTAAAAAGGACAGGTGGACAGACTCAGCACGAGGCAGCTTCCTTCCGTGTGCTCCTCTGGGGCTCGATGAGGATGAGAGGCCGCCGAGCAGTCTGGCGGATGCTGCTTCAAGGTCCCAACAAGGTCCAGTCCCCGGCAGCATCTCTAGTTAGAAAGGGACCCTGCGGGAGGGAGGTGATGTGAATGGCCCTCCTCAGCCCAAGGCCCCGGAGACCCCCTGCCAGTCCGAGCAGACAGGACTGACCTTGCTGGGCCAAGCGGGGGGGTGGGGAGGGGGGTGTCTGGTGCCATGGAGGGCAGCTTCATCTCCACGTGGGGACGCTCCGCTGGAGAGGGGCTGCTGGGACTAGTGGCCTTTCTCACTGTTGCTCCCCAGGAGAGCCAGTGGGGGGGGGGAGCAGAGACCAACCTCAGGACACCCGGGCCGTGCAGGCAATGCTCCCCTGGCCTGGCAATCGAAGCGGCGATGCAGGTACAGGCCTGGCTGAGTCTTCACCCAAAGAGTGATGAACACACATGGAATTCACTGCCACAGGAGGTGGTGGCGGCTACAAGCACAGACGGCTTCAAGAGGGAATTAGATAGGCATATGGAGCAGAGGTACATCAGTGGCCCCTATTAGCCACAAGGTATAGATAGGGACTCTGGGGCAAGTGATGCTCTGTCTTCTTGGTGCTTGGGGGGGGGCAACAGTGGGAGGGGGCTTCTAGTGTCCTGACCCCACTGCTGGACCTCCTCCTGATGGCCCCTGGTATTTCTGGCCACTGTGTGACACAGAGTGTTGGACTGGATGGGCCACTGGCCTGATCCAACATTGGCGTCTCTTATGTTCTTATGGAAGGGCTCTCTCTCTCTCTCTCTCTCTCTCTCTCCCTCCCTCTGCAGCCCCACAAGCTGCACACAAGAGCAGCAGCAGCAGCAGCTCCTCTCTGTGGCTCTGGGTCCCTCTGGCTCAGTCCTGTCTCCTTGGTTTTGCTGCGGCACAACAGGTCTCAGGCACAGGAGGGACGCCTCAGGCAATCTCTGGTGTCGGAGACCCACCCTGGGACCTTCCGCCACGAAGCCACAGGGCAGCCCTTGTGTCAAGCTCTGTGCGGGGCTTCTCTTGGGTCAGGCCTCAGCCCCAGAGCTTTGGCAGCAGGGCAACCAAACAGGAGCGGCTCTGCTTCAGGGTGGGGCAGGACAGGATGTCCCGGCACTTCTCCTGGAGGTAGATCTGGCATCACAGAGGAGACCACGCAGCCAAGACCAGTGTCCCCTCTAAGCTGAGTGAGTATGAGCTAGCTCAGTTTTTTAGCCTCCCGTGCACATGTTTTTGTCTCCGCTCAGGAAGTAGGGCTCCAGAGCAAGCTAATTTATGCAGCAGCCCAATTGCTCGCTCACCACTTTAATGCCAGTGTAGCTCACAAAGTAGAATTTTTGCTCACAGGACTCCACAGCTTGGAGGGAGCCTTGGCCACGACCCCCCCCCCCAAAAAAAACCCCCCCCGGTGTCAGGACCACCCATGCAGCGTCCTGCCCCCGCAGTCCACACCAGAAAGCACCGCAAACAGGTGAGCCACCGCAAATGACTCACGCCCGAGAGGCGCCCAGGCACCACGTGTGCCAGAGACGGCAGCCAGGGTCCCTGTCCAATCCAATCTACCAGGAGTTCCCTCCCAGCACCTGGGTGCTCATGCATGCCCCAAGAAAATGGCAAGCACGGGGCTGAGTGTAACGCAGCCTGGCAGCCACCTCGCCAACCCTACCGCCCCCCCCCACACACACAGACACACCGCAGCACAACCTTCCAGTCTTCATTCTGGGTTAAACTTGTGAGGGAGCTGCACACTTCTTTATAGATGGAAGGACCAAAATGTGGAATTCGCTACCAGAGGATGCAAGAGTTGGCCACAACTTAGCATAGAGGATCAGAAAGATGTGTGGAAGAGAGGTCTATGAGTGGCTTCTAGCCGTGGTGACCGAAGGGAACCTCCATATCCAGAGGCAGTCAACCTCTGAATCCCAGGGCCAGGAGGCAGCATCAGGAGAAGCCCTCGGCCTCTGTGCCCTGTTTGTCTGGCCCCCTGGAAGAACCGGTTGGCCTCTGTGTGAGACGGGATGCTGGACTAGACTGGTCCTATCCAGCAGGGCTCTGCTCAAGTTCTTACGCTCTGCAGCAGCTCTCTTGATTTCTCTGCGATCTGCCACGCAGCCGCTCCGGTGCACAGGGCAGGGGTGTGACCTGCACGAGGGAGAGCAGGATGAAGTCCCAGGCTTTGCTGGAGACGGACTCGGCAATCCACACAAGAGCTGGTCCAGCACCAAGGGTCACGGTGCCTGAGAGGAACTGTGACGCTGCTTGTTGGATGTCCCATCCCGTTGCCTGTGTTGACTTACTCTGAGTAACCCGCCTCGAGGCTCAGTCAGAGAGGAGGGCGACAAACAGCACGAATGGACCAAGAGGCCACCAGACATTGATCAGGGCCCCGATCGTTTGGGCTGCTATCCTGCCCAAGAGAACGTCCCCCGGGAGGGTGCCGCCCACATCTGAGACCCATCCGACTCCGACTCCTCCACTGCCTTTAACAGCCTGCAGCATCCCCCCCCCCTGCACCAGCTGCCTCCTCGCTGGGGACCTCTCTCCAGAGGGCAGGGCTGGCGTTCACAGCCAGCAGTGGCCAACACTCGCCTTAACTATGAAGAAGAAGAGAAGAAGAGATTGGATTTATACCCCGTGGCCCTTCACTACCCAAAGGAGTCTCAGAGCGGCTGACAACCCCCTTTCCCTTCCCCTCCCCACAACAGGCACCCTGTGAGGTAGGTGGGGCTGAGAGAACTCTTTCGAGAACTGCCCTTGAGAGAACAGCTCTGACAGAAGGATGGCTTGCCCAAGGTCATCCAGCAGCTGCAAGTGGAGGAGTGGGGAATCACACCCAGTTCTCCCAGGTTAGAGTCTGCGCACTTAACCACGACACCAAACTATGGCCACTTCCTCTACCCCTCAGCCGCCCTGAGCCTGCTTGCGGGGAGGGCGGGTTATAAATTGAAGTACTAAATAAAATAAATAAATAAATAAATAAATACAGGTGGATTGCCAGAAAAAGAGCACCTGAGAGCATGTGCAGAGTTCCAGCTGGGAATTCCAGGTCGCTCTAGCTCGTCCTGCTTCTGCACAGACACAGCTTAAGTCTTCCTCAAGTTGGACTCCTCGTCTGAAAGCCCCAATCCTGGATGTCTGTTGTGGGGGGATGACCCCTCAGGGGGTGGGGGGGTGGGGAAACACCCGGTCCATGCTCAGAGGCGCTCTTCCCTGGGGGACTGAACGCTGGTTTAACTCCGGCAGGGTGAGGAGAAGGATCGCAGAGGGGAAGCGGCCTTAAAGGCCTACAACTGGGGTGCCCCACGGAGGGAAAGGGCCTGTCTTCCCCAGGACACCCCCCCTGCAGCCGGCCACATGGCCAGCCGCAACGCAACCCCCCCCACCCAAAGGGGTACATTGCCCCCCCCAGCCAATACTCTTCCCCTCCCCCTCAGTTAAAGCTGGTGGGATCCATCAAGCAAAGCCGGAAAGGAAGACAGGCAGCCTGGTTGCCAGGGAAACAAGAGGGCCCGCTTAGGCAGCTGGTTGCCATGGAGACTGCCATGGTGCTGCGGCTGTAGCCTGACATTTGCAGTGGTGTGTGTGCGCGCAGGTGCCCCGGTCCACGTGCCCGGCCTGGCTCACCTTCCCACGGCAGCCCCCGCCGTGCCACCCCCCTCCCCCTGAGGAACACACTTTTGGGAGGGCGCTTGATGGCTGGGGTGTTTGGCACGGCCCCCCTCCTCGCCTTCGGCACTGGGGTCTCGGTGAATGACGGCTCACACCAACCGGCGGGGAACCTGGCACCCTTCCGTTGTGTCTGTGGGTTGTTGTGTCTGTGGGTGGGCAGCAGGCAGCAATCGCCTCCGCTGGGGTGGCCTGGCCCCTCCTCTGCCACCCATCGCGAGGAGGTTCGTGCCTCCCGTGGTCGCCGAGCCCAGCCCGCTGTTGCCATGGCAGCTGCACCGCACCGAGCGTCGATCTAATTCTGCGTTTATTTTAAGAAACGCGTTGGATCTTGGAGTGTCCCCCAGGCAGGGAGGGGGCCGCGAGAACTGGGGCACCCCCCCCCTTGCTAGCAAGCGTAGGCATGGAAGGGCCGGGAGCTGGGTGGGTGGGACACGAAGCGACCCACACAACACACGCCACTCCAGAGCACCCCGGGCAGACCCTGGAGAGAGAAGGGCCACAGGCAGACCAGCTCCTGGAGACGGAGGCAGTGTCAGAACCCACAGCTAACAACGAAGCACACGCATTCGGGAACGGTTATACTTTTATTGCAAAGCTATAGATGCAGTAACACAGGCACTGTTAAGAATGGCGGCAACCCATAGAGCCTAATAGGATATAGGGTATTCGTATGCACCCCCCCCATGGCATGGGCCAATTAGATACCCTCCCACCAATGTTCCCTCTAAGCTGTGGAGCCCTGTGAGCAAAAATTCTACTTTGTGAGCTACTGGCATTAAAGTTGTGAGCAGGTGATTTGGCTACTGGATAAATTAGTTTGCACTGGAGCCATCCTCCCTGAGCTAAGACAAAAATGTGTGAGCCAGAGGCTTAAAAAATGTGAGCCAGCTCACACTAACTCAGTTTAGAGGGAACACTGCCTCCCATGCGTGGGACAAGTTAGGAAACCGTTAGGTGGCTAAAGCTGGGAACCAGGAGTCTCTCACGGTAGAAAGGAGACTCCCAGACAATACAACCTCCTCCTGCACATCTGTAGAGATAAGCGTTTCAGCACAGGCAGAACAGCAGGGATAGGAAGGCAATAGCAATTAACCAGACACAGAATGACCTCCCCAACCCCCATGGCAGCATAGCTGACAGGCAGGCTGACTCACACACACACACACACACACACACACACACCGACCAGGTGTGCACACGGAAGCATCCGGAAACAGCCTGCCCCGTGGAGGCCTTCTGTGGCCAGAATCGAAGGGCCCACTCCGATGTCCTCAGCATCCCGGACCCCTCCTCCTCCTCCTCCCCCCACCCGTCCCCAACCTCATTCCCAAGGCGCGTTCAAGCGGAGCCCTTGCCTGGCTTGTGAGCAAAGCCGAGGAGCAACGTGTGCCAAGAGCACCCCCCCCGCCCTCTGGAACTTGCTCGCGGGCTCCGTACAGCGTTCACTCTGGACCAGCCTCTGGCCCGCACTAATCCTGGCTGCCGCCGAGTGCGCTGTGCTGGGTCCTGGGGGGGACCTCCCGGGGACTGCAGACTCTCAGACAGCAACACACGGTGGGGGGGGGGGAAGGAGTGGGGTGTGTGGATGCCAAAGACGCCCACGCAGGCTTGCAGATCAAGGTCCGTGAATGATGGGCGAGGGTGGGGGCGGGAGGCACTCTGGATCAGGACGCTGACAGTTTGAGGGCAGGGCTGGGGAATCATAATATTATAGAATGTTAGAGTTGGAAGGGATCTTGCAGGTCATCTAGTCCAACCCCCTGCACTCTGCACGTGCATAGCTGAAAGAGAGCCCAACAACATACCCGAAAGATGGTCGTCCAGCCTCCGCTTGAAAATGTCCAGCAAAGGAGCATCCACCACCTCCCGAGGCAGACTGTTCCACTGCTCAACCACTCTGACAGTTAGGAAGTCTCTCCTGATATTTAGCCGGTAACGACTCCCTTGTCATTTCCACCCATTCGATCTAGTCTTGCAATCGGGAGCAAGAGAGAATAGATCTGCTCCATCTTCTACAGGGCAGCCCTTCAGATACTTGCAGACTGCAATCCTGTCCCCTCTAAGCCTTCTCTTTCCCAGGCTAAACAGACCCAACTCTTTCAGCCTTTCCTCCTATAAGACTTGGATTCCAACCCTCTCGCCATCCTGGTTGCCCTCTTCTGGACACGCTTGAGCTTGTCAACATCCTTCCTCAAATGTGGTGCCCAAAACTGGACACAGGACTCCAGGTGAGGCCTGGCCATAGCAGAATAGAGCGGAACGACCCCCTCCCGTGATCTGGACACAATGTGGATCCAGCAGAGCGGTGTCAGTCCGAGGCAAAGCCCCAGGCCTCTGGTGCCTGGCGGAAACAGCCCCCTCTTCAGGTCAGGGTCTGTGCTGCCTCCGGGGCCCCCGGGGCCCCACTCTGCACCACCACCAGCCTGTGGTTCCAGCCAGGCCCCTGCCCAGGGGCCCGGGGGGGTGGCCACACTGCCCAGAGCGCCCCGGCCGGGAGCAGCCAGCCTGCTTGGCCCCTCTCTGGTGCCCATTCGCACGGTGGACTTGCCGGGCAGCTCGAGGAGTGGAAGTCCCCCAGGCAGTCAGGCCTTGAGGGGGCAGGCGAGGACGGAGGCGGTCCTCATCCTCAGGAGGTCCAGCCAGCCAGCCAGCCAGCCAGCCAGCAGCAGTCCCACCGACTGGCCCCGGGCATGAGGAAAGCGAAGCCTCAAGGCGGCCACGGCGTGCTGCTGGGGACTCCTCGCCACGGAAGCACTGCAGGCCGGCCGGCCGAGCTCTCCTCCCAGGCTGCTCCTCCGGCTTCCCAGGGAGCCCTGCTCCCCTCGACCAAGAGTCCTCCTGGCCATCAGCCCCCACCCAGACTCCACTCGGGGATCGACTTGTCGAGCAGAGTCGAGAAAGGGAGCCAGGATCCGGTGGAGGCAGAAGGCGTGGATCCAGCATGACAGGGTAGGAGCAGCGGCACCTTGCAGGACAGACCTCTCTGCCAGTGCTCCCTCTAAGCTGTGGAGTCTTGTGAGCAACAATTCTACTTTGTGAGCTCCTGGCATTAAAGCTGTGAGCGAGTGATTTGGCTTCTGCATAAATTAGTTTGCTCTGGAGCCCCATCCTTCCTGAGCTAAGGCAAAAATGTGCGCGCCGGAGGCTAAAAAACTGAGCTAGCTCACACTGACTCAGCTTAGAGGGAACACTGGTCTCGGGCAACGCTCCCTCTAAGCTGTGGAGTCTTGTGAGCAACAATTCTACTTTGTGAGCTACTGGCATTAAAGCTGTGAGTGAGACATTTGGCTGCTGCATAAATTAGTTTGCTCTGGAGCCCTCCTTCCTGAGCCAAGACGAAAATGTGTGAGCCGGAGGCTAAAAAGCTGTGAGCTAGCTCACACTAACTCAGCTTAGAGGGAACACTGCAGTCTCCGCATCCCCAAACTGCAGTTCTCAGCACTGCTGCTTTGTGGCTTTCTGGTGGGGGTCTCTGCACCCGCCCAGCCCCATGTGTTGCCAGAGCTGGAGGAAATGCAGACCCCAGAGCAGAAGGCAATCTGAGGAGAAAAAGATCGAGACATGGCTGAGAGAGACAAACCCTTTTCCCCGGGATGGAGGGAGAAAGCGGTGGGAGGAGGGACGGACAGCGGGGGCCACAGGCTGGCATGGCGCAGGGCGGCCCGAGTCGGAGGGGGCTGGTTGCTAGCTTTCAAACCAGCTCACCAATTTTCATCTCTTGGAGACACGAAAGGAAGTATGAGATTATTGGAGGGTGAAAATCAACGTTCTCTCTTTCATTCCCAAGCCCAAGAAAAGAACTAGCCCCACCACAACATTACCCCCCCCCCAGGTTCTCCATCCACCCACTCAAGATGAAACCGATTCAAGTTTGCTGCCCTCCCGGTGAGTCATCAGGGGCCTTAACAGGCTTCAGTTTTTTACCACCGGACAGCCAGGAAAGGGGGGGGGCTCTCTCAGGAATGACCGGAACAGAGAAGTGCTCCGGAGCTGGCCAGACAGACAGTGCCTGGGGAGGAGGGAAAGACGGAGAGGACTCCGCAGGACACACGGAGGAGGACAGGCAAAGCAGCCTTCCAGGGAATCAGACTGCCCCGTCCATCAAGGCAAGGATGGGCAGTGGCTCTCTGGGGTCTCCGGCTTAGGGTCCTTCAGATCCTTTCCAACCTGATGCGCTTAACTGGAGATCATAGAACCACAGAGTCACAGATTGGGAAGGGACCTCCTATCTATAGCATCTTGCTGGAAAGATATCTCCCCCCCTAACATTCAAACTTGGTACAAGAAGCTGTGGAATCAGTTCATTATGGAAAGCATCACTGATAAAGTTAACAGAAATAAAAGGAACGTCATACATTTTGGGTTCGAAGCTAAATGGTTGCCAATTTTAGAAGCTCTATCAGACAAAAAATTTATCTCAGCATCTTGGGATAACTATGTTAAATGGATGTGAGGACTTATTTATGGTTCAACTAAAGTATAGTAAGTAGGCTTTGGTAAAACTTGATTTGTGGGTAGTACTTTGTGTTTAATATGGTTAGTGTTAGAGTTTTTAAAGAAATTCAGCAGAGTTAAAAAACAGCTTAGCAATGCCAGAGTTCAATAATCAGACCCAGAGTCCATGTGTGTTTAAAAATGTAAAAGTTTACTACAATTCTACCATAGGGAAGGGTAACTTGGGAGAAAATAACAGAGAGCTAATTCAGCTACATCCTCTCTAGACTAGAAGAACAGTAAGAAGATGGCCCTCCAACGTGCTTCTCCTCCAAGGCGAACAAAGACGGGAAGAGGGCTCATAAAATGCAAAGTTACTAACACTTCGCTCCCAATCAAACTCTTAGAACAGGGATGCTTTCGCGGGCTAACAGACTTGAGCTAACACTGGCTAACACAAAGACAGGTGATTTCCTGTAACAACAGAACAGACATTTAACCCCATGCATACACATTGAGTGTTTTCAACATGCAAATACCCAACACCCCTTCTCATGTTAAAACACGAAAGTCACACAAATATAAACATTCACGAAGATTCTCAAAACGTTGCTTCTCAAGCGGCTTGGTCAGGATGTCAGCAATCATCTGGTCAGTAGGACAGTATCTCAGTTCAATCAGTTTTTGGTCTTGCAGCTCTTTCACGTAGTGACACTTGAGTGCGATGGTCTTGTTTCTAGACTTGGTTCCTTCTCCTTTGCAGATAGCAATACAGGCTTGATTGTCCTCAAAAAGAATTATTGGCTTTGGTTCATCTATGCCGAAGTCCTTCAATAGATGTATGATCCAGTAAAGTTCATAACTTGCAGTTTGCGCTGACACACATTCAGCTTCTCCAGTAGACATGGCTACAATGCTTTGCTTTTGACTAGTCCAAGTAATTAAACTGTCTCCATAGTAGAACAAGTATCCACTTGTAGATTTTCCATCAGGTGAGGCTTTGTCCCAGTTGGCATCCATGTATCCAGTCAGTCTGGGTTCAACACAAGTTGAAATCTTAAGTTTGTAATCCAAAGTTCCTTTCAGGTATCTTGCAATTCTCTTAATAGCTTTCCAGTCATGCTCATTAGGTGAACTGGTCTTTCTGCACAAAAGTCCAACAGCTGAAGTAATGTCTGGACGACAGATTGTGCTCAAATACAATAATTTTCCAATTGCAGATCTGTACTCATGATTGTCTTTTAGTGGTTTACCTTCAGTAAGCTTGGGATAGTCCTTATCCATTGGAGTGCTTACAATTGCAGAATCTTTCATTCCTACAGATTCAATAAAGTCCATGATCTTTTGCTTTTGGCTCAAAAGAAAACTTCCATCATCAGTCCTTTCAATTTGTATTCCAAGATAGTATTGTACAGTTCCTAACTGTTTCACTTCAACTTCCTTGTTTAGTCCATCAGCAATTTCTTGTACATCACTTTGATTTTGACAGCAAATAATCAAATCATCAACATAAATTAGTATGTATTGATACTTTCCATTTTTAAGTCTTGTGAACAAGCAAGGTTCTGCTATTCCTTGTTTAAAGTTCTGTTTACGTAGCAGTTTAGTCAGCTTCTCGTTCCAGGCTTTGGCTGCTTGTTTTAGTCCATAGACACTCTTGTTGAGTTTACACACTAGGCCTTCTTGTCCTTCTGTTGAGAATCCCTCTGGTTGTTGCATATAGATTTCTTCATCCAGGTCTCCGTTGAGGAAGGCTGTTTTGATATCCAAATGTTCAACGTGCATGCCCCTTGAGGCTGCTATGCTCAAAAGTGTCCTGAAGGATGTGTAGCTCACAACAGGTGCAAAGGTTTCCGAGAAATCGATTCCATATTTCTGTGAAAATCCTTTCGCGACTAGACGGGCTTTGTATTTGTCTATTTTGCCATCAGGGTCATACTTTACTTTGTACACCCATTTACAACCGATGGCTTTTCTGTCAGGAGGTAATTCAGTAAGAGTCCATACCTCTTTGTCTTGTAAAGATGCAAATTCTTCTTCCATTGCATCCATCCACTTGCTTCTCTCAGGTGCAGGTAGTCTGTTGACTTCCTTCCAGTTATTAGGTTCCTTTATTGGTTGCACATTTGCACAAATTCCATACATCGGTGGTGGTACACCTTTGGTACTCCTTGCCGATTGTCTCACAGTGATCGTCTCTCTTACCCTTGGCGATGCTTCTCCAGGTTCCCCTTCTGAGCTGGAACTCTCTTGTGGAGATGGACCTGCCTGGTCACAGGTGGTCTGCGCAGATTGCCAAGTAAACACGTCAAAGAAAGAGACATCAGTAGTATCCTCTGTAGTAGTGGGTTGCACTGTGGACTCAGCCAGGTTAGGAGTTAGCAAAACATTGCTTTCATCTACACGTACCACATTGCATACTTTAACATATCCAGTTTCAGGGTTTAGAATTCTGTACCCTTTGCCACTAGAGGCATATCCGACTAAGACACCAATCTCTGCTCTTGGATCAAGCTTGCCCCTTTTCTCCTTTGGTATATGCGCATAGGCTTTTGATCCAAAGGCTCTTAAATGTTTAAGTCCAGGCATTCGGTTATGCCATAATTCAAAAGGGCTCTTATTGGTAACTTTAGATGGGATTCGGTTATGCAAATAAACCGCAGTGTGGACTGCTTCTGCCCAATAACACTCTGGAAGTCCAGATTGCATTAGCATACAACGCGCCATTTCCTGTATCGTGCGATTTAATCTTTCTGCCGTGCCATTCTGCTGCGGCGAATAAGGCACTGTTGTCTTATGTTCAATCCCTTCTTGTTCCATGAATCTTTGGAACTCACTGCTGCAGTACTCTGTACCATTATCAGTGAACAAAACTTCTGGCGCCTTGCCAAATTTGTTCTTAACAACAGATACATAGTATTTAAACTTGTCAAGCACCTCATCTTTGCTTCTAAGCAGGTAGGTGTAAACATATCTGGTTTTTGCTTCCAGAAAACTGACAAAGTATCTGTTACCTCCAGCAGATGCATGAATAGGCCCAACTAAATCAGAGTAGACACACTCTAGCAGTTTAGTGTTTGAGTCATGAGGTTTAGTAGTCTTATAAGAGGGAGCTGTGCCCTTGGATTTAAGACAAATATCACAGCCATCTTTCATGAGCTCACATTCTGCTGCGTCAACATTGCATTCTTTCAATAATTGCTTCACAGATTTTATATTTCTATGTGCAAGTTTCACATGCCAAGCAAACAAACAGTCTTTGTGATTGCATTCAGTTGATTTTGTATGGCACACCATTCCATTAGCTTCAACTTCGTCATCATCATCAAAATTAGCATTAGCAATATGTCTCAAGTAATGAAAACCATCATTTGTTTGTAACATCATGTTAAAACCACTCTCACTCCAGATCTTTCCATGATTTGGTCTAAGATCAACATAACTTCCACTTTCCATTATTCTCTTTGTGGAAATCAAGTTGTGTATGGCGTTGGGTATAAAAGCACAATTTTTGAGGGTTGCCTCAACAATTTTGTTATCAGAATTCATGCCATACACCTGGACCGTTCCTGTCCCCGCAACTGAAAGAGATTCGCCCGCAGCTCCTTGAAGAGCAGGTCTACAGTCTCTATCTAGATCAATAAACCATTTTTCAGATTTAATCACATGAAAACCGCTTCCAGAATCAATGATAAACATATTATCATCCTCATCACACACTTCATTGACAGCCAATGCATGCATTTCGCTTTCTTGCTTCTCAGTGTCAGCCTTTTGAGGCTGCTTCTCTGTCACAGCAAAAACATTGCGCCTGTCTGCTTGACTGCCAGGAGCACTCTGGCCACGCCCTCTAGAGGGTCCTGTTGCAGACCGGTTAAACTGAGCGCGGTCACTTTTGGCGCGAGGTTGATCATGAGCCTTTTGATCTCTTTGTTCCTGAAAAACCTTTGAATCAGGCGACTTTTCTGACCAACAATGTCTGGCTACATGTCCCAGCTTCCCACACCGAAAACACTTCACATCTCTCTTCCCTTTGTTTCTTTCACATTGAGATTTGATACTTAACACAGACAAGTCATCCTTTGTTTTTGAAAGGGCTCTTCTCTGGCCTTCTTTCAGATAAGCCAAAACAGGAGGCAGAGTTTCAGACTTAGAAATATAGGTATCATTCAGCCTTTTTAACATCTCTCTGGCCGTTTGGCATTTTAGAATTTCTCTATGGTCACGTGGACACAAAGATTTCATGATAATGGCTATCGCTAGCTCATCATCAGCCACATATCTTTCCAACTCTTCTTCACCCACGGGGGGGTCTGTATTAATTACATAAAGAGCTGAATATGATTGAAGAGCATTTTTAACACATCTAAGCCAGTAGTCGAAATTATCCTTATTCAGAACTGGGATTTTACAGAATGCTAGGTTCTTGTTAGTTGCCATGCTGGCTTTCAATTGCTTAATTGCTCAATACTTCACCACTTCGCAGGGTAGAGATGAGAACTGGCGTTCCTTTTGATGTGCGCGGGACCTCCAAGCTGCTCCGGCAAGATCGGTCTCACCCCCTCCTCTTTCTCTCGGCTCCAAGCTCCGGCTTGCGGCTTGCTTCACAAGGGAAAAAGATGTTCTCAAGACGAAAGGCACATAAGAATTCTCTCCGCCAGAAAACACAATCTTTCAGACTGATTTTACAGGCACATTGAATGTCTACAGATATTCTTGAGGGCAGAAGACACTTGGTTGTATCTAAAGCAACAAACAGTACAGGCATCAATTACAAATTGAGGCTAAAATAAGTTACTTCGTTCAAAGATTTATTGAAGAATGTATCATTCTTTAAAGCTTACTTTTTTGTAATTAGTGTGTTGGTTTGAATGTATAACTGTTCTTATGACCTTTATGTATATTATTGTTGTTATATTTGTTTTATTGTTTTAATCCTACCAATAAAATGTTAATGGGAAGGGACCTCTGGGGTCATCTAGTCCAACCCCCTGCACAAGGCAGGAGATTCACAAATACCTCCCCCTCCCACACACACACACCCCAGTGACCCCTGCTCCATGCCCAGAAGATAGCAAAAACCTCCAGGTTCTCCAAACCGGCCTGGAGGGAAATTGCTTCCTTGCCCCAAGGTGGCGATCGGCATTTCCCTGGGCGTGTCAGAAAAGGCCACGGGAACTAAGCACTGAGGCGACCCTCCCTGCCCTCCCTCTCACGATGCCATGGATTGAACCTGTGACCGTCTGCTCTTCCACTGAGCCAGAGCCACTCCCCCAGAGCAGAGCAGACTTTGTGACCGAGGGCTTGCTTGGCACTTGGCAGGTTCCAGGTCCACTCCGAGGCCTCTGTCAGGTGATGCAAAAGACCTCAACTCGCGCCCCCTCCAGGCCTCTGCTGCTGCCGCTGGGCCAAAGAGTTGGGAGAAGCCAGGGAGGGGGAGGGGAGGTGTCGTGTTAATGAAGCAGAGCAAAGAGATAAGTGAGAGCCTTCGAGGGAAAATAATCTTATCTAGAAAAGGGGAAGGGCTTCCATTTGGAGCCAAATCAGAAAAACACTCTCTCACTTTCTAGAGCGGCATCTTAACAGTTACACGGCTAAAGGCTAAAGACGGGGACCTAAAGACGGGGACTATGTCTCAGTCTGCTCACAACTCTCAGACCAAAGACAGGAAGTTCTTGCCAGAAGACATCAAACAAATGCCTGCCTGACCAAAAGCACATCTCCCAACCAATGTATTGATCGGCCAGTGACAAGACTAAAGATCACTTCAATTATACTAAATACCACCCACTCTAGCCCCAGGAAACTTTCTCTACTTCTAATTGGTTGCAACTTAGCTAGGTAACACCCTGCCTACACACAACGTCAGTTTAACTCTGTCCTGACTGCAGTGTGGACAACTTGCAAATATTCCGAGGCTTGTGAACATGGCAGCACCTGACTCCTGCTGGGGCCTGAGGAGAGGGAGGGGGGGTCTCTCCAGCAGCACATTCAAAAGTCCTGACTGACCCCGGATCCCTCTGCCAGCCAAATCTCTCCTGCTCCCTTCAATGCCTCTGATACCTGAGCAGGTAATGGGTGCCCCCCTCTTCTTTCAAACCCCAGCAGAACACCCCCCCTCTCTTTGGCTCTACACCTCCATCGTCCTGTCCCCCCCAGTCCAAAGTTTACATAGTCTGGTCATCCAGTGCAGCATCCTGCTGCCCCACACAGTGACCTCTGGAGGGCCAACAACTACGGCTGCAAGAATTCTCTGTGCAAAATATTGGAAATTACCAGAGATACCAACAAAACAAGAACTTGTAAACAAAATCTTGGAGGCTGCGGAATTGGATAAATTGACTTTATTGATAAAAGGCGCAACAGATTCGACATTCCAGAATACTTGGTCACAGTTCTATAACTGGTATGATAAACATATGTAGGCAAGCTTGCAAGGGACAGACTAAGAGTTTACTAAATGAAATATATACCTGTTAGGATGATAGAGACAGAAAAGTTGCTTACACAGTTCATGAGAAATTGTTATTAAGGTGGAATAGGCATCAGTATAAATATTGGTAAAATTGAAAATAACCTCCATGTATCTGTTTGTACGTTAGTATGTATGTATATGTTATGATTGTTTGTGTATGTTATGTGCAAAATGTAATAAAACCCTGCCCCTTTGGGGGCAGTTTTTTTTTTAAAAAAACCAGGGCATAGAGGCCGAGGCCTTCATAAGAACACAAGAAGAACCCTGCTGGGTCAAACCAGTGGTCCACCTAGTCCAGCATCTCATGTCACACAGTGGCCAGCCAGTTCCTCTGGATGGCCAAGAAGGGCACAGAAGCCGAGGTCATGGAGGTCAAGGCCTTCATAAGAACATAAGAAGAACCATGCTGGGTCAGACCAGTGGGGGTCCACCTAGTCCAGCATCCTGTCTCACACAGTGGGTGACCAGTTCCTCTGGAGGGTCAACAGCAGGGCAGAGAGGCTGAGGCCTTCATAAGAACCTCAGAAGAGCCCTGCTGGATCAGACCAGTGAAGGTCCATCTAGTCCAGCCTCCCGTTTCACACAGTGGCCAACCAGTTCCTCTGGAGGCTCAACAAAAGGGCAGAGAGGCCAAGGCCTTCCCCTGAAAAGAACGTCAGAAGAGCCCTGCTGGGTCAGACCAGTGAGGGTCTATCTAGTCCAGCATCCTGTCTCAGACAGTAGCCAACCAGTTCCTCTGGAGGGCCAACAACAGGGCATGGAAGCCACAGCATTCATAAGAACATCAGAAGAGCCCTACTGGATCAGAGCAGTGAGGGTCCATCTAGTCCAGCATCCTGCCTCACAGTGACCAACAAGTTCCTCCAGAGCGCCAACAACAGGCATAGAGATCGAGGCCTTCACAAGAACTGGGGGGGACCAGTAAGGGTCCACCTAGTCCAGCATCTCATGTCACACAGTGGCCAACCAGTTCCTCTGGATGGCCAAGAAGGGCACAGGAGCCGAGGCCTTCCCCTGAAAAGAACGTCAGAAGAGCCCTGCTGGATCAGACCAGTGGTCCACCCAATCCAGCATCTCATGTCACACAGTGGCCAGGCCAACCAGTTCCTCTGGATGGCCAAGAAGGGCACAGAAGCCGAGGTCTTCCCCTGAAGTTGCCTCCAGGCTCTGGGATTCAGAGGTTTAGTGCCTCTGAATGTGGAGGTTCCCCTCAGTCACCATGGCTAGCAGCCACTGATAGACTTGTTCTCCATGAATCTATCTAATCCCCTTTAAAAGCTGCCTATTCCTGTGGCCATCGCTACATCCTCTGGAAGTGGATTCCACATTTTAATCACTCTCTGTGTAAAGTAGTTGTTGCACACACACACACTCTGGTACCCCTGATCTCTCCCTTTCTACACTTCCCCTCCCAACCTCACCCTTGCAATTCAGACTGACTTTGCACCGCAGCCTGTTGTGGTTAGCCGTGTCAGTCTTTTGCATCAGGTATCTTGTGGCACTGGAAAGGCTCACCCATGGATTATGCACCCACCTTCCTGGACCCCCCCCGCATCTGCCGAAGACCACTCTAGTCCCTAAGAGTTGGTGCCATGTTCCAGCTGTGAGTCCTTCCAGTGCCACAAGACTCTTCCTCTGAGAAGTGCCAGAGCAATGGGCTTGTGTAGCATCCAGGAGGCTGGTTAACCATCCAAAATGCCCAGGCCATCTCAAAGGATCCTCGCTGTACTGGAAAGGTGGAGGAAGAAGAGGGGGCTGCCCTCTCCCCCCAGAACTCATGTCATGTTAGGCTTAAGCCAAGACAGACGGCCAAGTACAAAAATGCCCACAACTCGTGCCAAGAGCAGTGGGTGCGGGTATGTGCTTTGCAGTCCAAACTGTTCACGTTACCAGGGGTCCTTTCCTGCAGGAGCGCACAGGAGCGGAGCTCCGGCAGTAAGGAGCCCAGGGGGTGGGCATATGCAACAAGCCCCACCCCCTGCTCCCAGCAGCCCTCAGTTGGGCCGTGAGGAGCAAGAAGCAGCCAGGTAAGTTGCAGAGCCCGCCCGCCTTCAGGTACAAGCTCTCCCTCCTCTGTGAGGGATCTGTGCGTTTTCCCCCCCCATAGCTAGCAATCCAAAACAGTCCAGTGGCAGCTTTAAGACCAAGTTTTATTCAGGCACAAGCTCTCCCTCCTCTGTGAGGGCAGATCTGCACATCCCCCCCCCAATAGCTAGCAATCCAAAACAGTCCAGTGGAGCCTGAGCGGTGGGTGTTGCCTTCTGACACACTTCCGGTGATGTCAGGGTGTGTGGCATATGCAAATAAGTTATGCTGCTAAGTTATGCTAATGAGCTCCTGCACCTCTTTTTCTACGAAATGGCCCCTGCACGTTACCCTTTTTGAAAGAGTCACACAGGAGCAAAAGAGGCACACAGGGGACTTCCCCCTAATGGCACAGCACACCTGTCATTTCCCTTCGCATCTCTTCTACCAGAATCATTCCAGACGGATCAGCCTGCAGCTGCATAAACAAAAAGGAGCCCTGTGCTGCCTTGCGGAAGGGCAGACTGACCGGGCCAGAAGTGGAGCAGAACCTACTTCAACGGACGCATGAAGTGCCACCTTGGTCAGAAGACTGCATAGAGCACACTGGCACAGAGAAAACCACAGGACAGGACAGTCCGAAGGCCACAAAATGTAACACCTCCAGGCTGTGATATTTCCAGGTACCAGAGTAGCAGCAACTGTTTTGCCAGAGGAGGAAGTGACCAATGCTCAGGCCTCTGCACAATCCCCCTTTCACCACCAGAGAGGGCTAGAAGCCTGTCATTCTCCAGAAACAAATGGAATGGCACTGATTTGGGTTCAGGTGGGTGTCTCCGTGCTGTTCTGAAGACGCAAATCAACATTTAAGTCCGGCGGCACCTTTAAGACCTACCGAGTTTTATTCTGCGTATGAGCTTTCATTTGCATGCGTGTGCACACGGAAGCTTATACCTAGAATAAAACTCGGTTGGTCTTAAAGGTGCCACCAGACTCAAGCACTGTTTTCATTATCCAAAGGTATTCCAACCAGCCCAGGGGATGAGAAGACCAGTTAGTCCTGGTGAAGGGGCCAGGCCGGAGCCAGCACCAAGACAGGCCACTTGGCTCATGGGGGGGGGGGAATCCCACTTCTCTGCAACAGACTCTCACTGAACACAGAACATCAGAAGAGCCCTGCTGGGTCAGACCAGTGAGGGTCCATCTAGCCCAGCATCCTCCTGTCTCACACAGGGGCCAACCAGTTCCTCTGGAGGGCCAACAACAGGGCAGAGAGGCCGAGGCCTTCATAAGAACATCCGAAGAGCCCTGCTGGATCAGACCAGGGAGGGTCCCTCTAGTCCAGCCTCCTTCTCACACAGAAGCCAACCAGTTCCTCTTGAGGGTCAACAACAGGGCAGAGAGACCGAGGCCTTCATAAGAACATTAGAAGAGCCCTGCTGGGTCAGACCAGTGAGGGTTCATCTAGCCCAGCATCCTCCTGTCTCACACAGAAGCCAACCAATTCACCTGGAGGGCCAACAACAGGGCAAAGAGGCCGAGGCCTTCCCCTGATATTGCCTCTTGGCACTGGAATTCAGAGACAGACCGCTTCTGATCATAGAAGTTCCCTTTCATCACCTGGGCTAGTAGGTATGGATAGACCACTCCTCCATGAATCTGTCTAATCAATTTTTAAAGCCGTCTATGCCGGTGTCCATCACTACATCCTCTGGCAGCGAATTCCAGATTTTAATCACTCACCAACTAGAGAAGCATTTCCTTTTGTCCATTCTGAATCTACTGCCTGTCAATTACATTGGGTGGCCTCCGGTCCGAGTAGGCCCCCTGCGTAATGTTCTAAACAACTATCATATCTCCCTTCGCCTGCTACAAGATAGGCCCAAATGAAACAACAGCAGAGCACCACTGGTGGTCACATGCGGCTCTCAGCATCATTAACCATCTACAACCTCTGCTGGAGACTATGCTGTATTGTGTGCAGTTCTGGAGGCCTCCCTTCCAAAAGGATGTGGACAGAGTGGAGCGGGTGCAGAGGAGAGCGATGAGGATGATCAGGGGCCTGGAGACCAAGCCCTATGAGGAAAGGCTGAGGGACTTGGGAAGGTTCAGTCTGGAGGAGAGGAGGTTGAGGGGGGACAGGACTGCTGAGGGGGGACATGAGAGAGCCAGTTTGGTGTAGTGGTTAAGGGCACGGACTCTAATCTGGGAGAACCGGGTTTGATTCCCCACACCTCCACTTGCACCTGGCTTGATGACCTTGGGCAAGCCGTAGTTCTGATAAGAGTAGTTCTTTAAAAAGAGCAGTTTCTGTCAAGAGCTCTCTCAGTCCCACCTACCTCACAAGGTGTCTGTTGTGGGGAGGGCGAGGAGATCGTAAGCCACTCTGAGACACCTTCGGGTAGTGAAGGGCAAAAGGGGTATAAATCCAATCTCCTCTTCCTCCTCCTCCTCCTCCTCCTCCTCCTCCTCCTCAATTATGGCTGAGAAGGTACCGGCTGGATGTTAGGAAAAACTTGTTTACAGTCAGAGTCATGCAGCAGTGGAATGGGCTGCCCAGGGAGGTGGTGAGCTCCCACCCCCCCACCACCCACCCTGGCAGTCTTCGAGCAGCGGCTGGACAAACCCTTGTCAGGGATGGTTGAGGCTGATCCTGCACTAAGCAGGGGGTGGGACTAGGTGGCCTGTCTGGCCCCTTCCCACTCTGTGTGATTCTAGGACTGTGTACGGATGCTCCTCTCTCGCAGGCATTGATGAAGGGAGCGAAGACGCTTCAAAGGTTGCTCTCCAAGGTGCTGCTGGACTTGAAGCCGTCTGTTCCGCTGCAGACCAGCCCGTCTGCCCACCTGAAACTCTCGTGTGTGTCCCCCCCCCCCATTACCAGCTCTGCAATGCCCTTCTGGAGATACAGTCACGCGGGATCCTTGGGCGTCGCCCATTGTACTAAATTGTTTTAAATTGTTTTATTTTGTTTTATTGCACTGAGTGCCATATTGTTGTAAGCCGCCCTGAGCCCGCACGCGGGGAGGGCGGGGTATAAATAAAATTAAATAAATAAATAAATAAATAAATACAGTGACCAAAACTGTACACAGTGTTCCCAACGAGGCTGCACCATCAATCTCTACAGGGGCATGACAATCAGTGTTCCCTCTAAGCTGAGTTAGTGTGAGCTAGCTCAGTTTTTTAGCCTCTGGCTCACACATTTTTGTCTCAGTTTGCTCTGGAGCCATCCTTCCTGAGTTAATTCATGCAGTGCCCAAATTCCTGGCTCACAACTTTAATGCCAGTAGCTCCCAAAGCAGAATTTTTGCTCACAAGACTCCACAGTTAAGAGGGAGCAGTGATTACAGTATCAGCTGTTTTATTCTCAGTCCCTTTCCTAATGATCCCCAACATACAATTTGCCTTTTTCACCACTGCAGCACCCTGGGTTGACACTTTCATTGAGCTATCCACTATGCTCCCAGGATCTTTTTCCCTCTCTGTCCCGGCAAGTTCAGGCGTTTCATGACAGCCCTTCAAATACTTGAAGACTGCAATCGTGTCCCCTCTAAGCCTTCTCTTTCCCAGGCTAAACAGACCCAACTCTTTCAGCCTTTCCTCTTAAGACTTGGATTCCAACCCTCTCGCCATCCTGGTTGCCCTCTTCTGGACAAACTTGAGCTTGTCAACATCCTTCCTAAAATATGGTGCCCAAAACAGGACACAGGACTCCAAGTGGGGCCTGACTATAGCAGAATAGAGCGGAACTACCACCTCCCGTGATCTGGACACGATGCTTCTGTGAATGCATCCTAAGATTGCATTCGCTTTCTTCACAGCCACATTGCACTGCAGGCTCATGTTTAGCTTGTGATCAACCAGAACACCTGTATCCCTTTCACATGTGCTGCTGTCAAGCCAAGTCCCGCCCAATCTATATTTTTGCCTTTGATTTGTTGTACCTAAGTGTAGGACGTTTGCACTTATCTCTATTGAAGTTCATTTTATTTGTCTCAGCCCACTGTTCTAGCCTATCTAGATCATTTTGAATCCTGACTCTGTCTTCTTATGAATTAGCAATCCCACCCAGCTTTGTGTCTTCTGCAAATTTGGAGCTCTTCACATAGAATCATAGAATGTTAGAGTTGGAAGGTACCTTGCAGGTCATCTAGTCATCTAGTCCAACCCCCTGCACTGTGCAGGTGCATAGCTGAAAGAGAGCCCTACAACACACCCGAAAGAGAGTCATCCAGCCTCCGCTTGAAAACGTCCAGTGAAGGAGCATCCACCACCTCCCGAGGCAGTCTGTTCCACTGCTCAACCACTCTGACAGTTAGGAAGTTTCTCCTGATATTTAGCCGGTAACGACTCCCTTGTAATTCCCACCCATTAGATCTAGTCTTGCAATCCAGAGCAAGAGAGGATAGATCTGCTCCATCTATTCACAGTTGGCCTTGGTCTTCACCAACCTGAATAATATTGTGTTATCTGCAGACTCAGCCACTACCCTGCTCACCCGTAGTTCCAGATTATTTATGAACAAATTAATCAGTACTGGCCCCATCATTGATCCTTGTGGGACCGCACAGCTTACATGGTGACAACTGTCCACTTATTCCTACTCTTTACTTCCTGAAATGTAAGCCATTTTAATCCACAAAAGGATGCATCCTCTTATCCCATGACTGCTCAGCTTACTCAGGAGTCTTTGGTGAGGCACCTGGTCAAAAGCCCTTTGGACATCCAGGTATACGATATCTACTGCTTCACCCTCATCCACATGCTTGGCTTCCTTTCTCAAAGAACCGCAAGAGTGAGTCAGGAGGTGGAAACGCCTTGCCAAGACAGGCGGTGTCATGATCTGGGCTGTGCCACCAGAGGCCTACTAGGCCCAGGGAGCCTGGCTAGCAGTAGGTGAGGCTGGGCCTACAACTCCCAGAAGCCCCTGGGAGGTTCTGGAGACAAAATGGACCGATAGGAAAAGTGGAGGGCTTGGAATAAAAGATCTGGTGCAGCAGGAAGAGCTGTTCTTCCTTCCAGAGGGCAGAGCCAGAAGGAAGGCTGCTGCAGGGGAAAAACTCTCATCCTGAGGGAGGGGTGAGTAGTGTAAGGCCACTTGAGAGAGTGAGGTAGGGACAGTGTATGTTTAGACGCATTAGGGCACTTGATTTCTTTTCCTTTCACCCACTTACTGTTATTAAGAACATAAGAGAAGCCAATTGTTGGATCAGGCCAGCGGCCCATCCCGTCCAACACTCTGTCTGTCACACAGTGGCCAAAAATACCAGGTGCCCCCAGGAGGTCCACCAGTGGGGCCAGGACACCTTGTTATTCTGCACCTTGTTGTTTGACCTCCTATAAAATAACCCTTTTCCTTGGTTCATTCTGCCTGGTCCTCACGCCTCTTATTCGGCCAAATAAGGGAGGTATGAAGGTCTTAGGAGGGTGCTCTGGGCCTTCTCAAGGGAACCTAAATCCAGAGTGGTGGCAGCATTAGGTGACACCCCCACCTGAGCCGTGACAGGTGGGAAGTAACGCTGCATCTGATTCCACGAAAAGAAAGGAAGACCTCAGAAACACACGCCTGTCCAAACCTGTCATCAGCTAGAGATGAAACAAATATTTTAAAAATACTTGCCAGGGCTGTCAATTGTAACAAATGTTTGAATGAGAAATGCTGAGCACATTTCAAATTCGCATCTTCAAGGGGAGAATGTTAATTCAAATGCTTTAGACGTGGGCCTTCCTTTGGCAGGCATCAAAAGTGAACGCTCGGAAGCGATGGGCTGCCACGCTCTTTGCCAAGTGCCACGAAACGAAGGCTGCATCCTGTCAACCACCATTCGAATATCTCATGTGAAATGCTAGTGATTTTCAGACCGTCTTCCAGAAAACCCCGGGGTTTGGGGAAGGCTTGTCAGAGGTTTGACAATAAAAAGAGCGGCTGACAGGCCATCGCCACCGTTAATTTTCCCCGCCAAGGCCCACCCCAGGGAATGGCACAGGAGTGCCATCAGCGGGCATACCCCCCCCCACACACACATACACACAGAGAGAAAGCCCTGCTTATGCCTCCTTTGCAAGACAGGGCCTTGTCACAGGTAAGCCATGAGGACAAATGGCTGAGGCCGGTCGTACAGCCTCCATTCATGGGGCATCTTCAAAAATACATGGGGGGGGCCCAATTTGCTCACCCAAGTGGGCACACCCCCCCCCCTGGATTTCAGGCCTTAAGTAAGAGCTGCTCTGCACACTGATTGACAGCTGTGAAAGCCAGTGTGATGTGGTGGTTAAAGTGTCAGGGTGGGACCTGGGAGACCCGGGTCCGAATGCCCACTCCGTCCTGGAGGCATTCTGGGTGACCTTGGGCCAGTCAGGCTCTCGCAGCCTCCCCCGCCTCGCAGGGTTGTTTTGCGCACAGAATGGACGAAAGGAGAATGCGGTTAGCCGCTCTGAGTCCCCACCGGGAAGAAGAGCAGGGCCCAAACCAAGTAAATAAACAAAGAACAAAAGTAAAAAAACAAACTCATAACCCCCTCCGTGGTTCCTACACAGACCCAAAGGCCCCAGTCCGTTCCCTTATATGAAAAGGTTGAGTCTTGGGTGCCGATCCTGCTGGCTCTTGTTTGTAGGAAGCCAAAAGAAGAAGAATTAAACTGTGGCCAGCGCAAATCCTCTTTCAAGAAGAAGAGATTGGATTTCTACCCCACCCTTCACTACCCGAAGGTGTCTCAGAGCGGCTTACAAACTCCTTTCCCTCCCCCTCCCCACAACAGACACCCGGTGAGGCAGGTGGGGCCGAGAGAGCTCTTGACAGAAACTGCTCTTTTTTCAAGGACAGCTCTTATCAGGACTAGGCTTGCCCGAGGTCATCCAGCCAGGTGCAAGTGGAGGAGGAGTAGGGGAATCCAACCCCATTCTCCCAGATTAGTGTCCACGCCCTTAACCACGACACCAATCTATTTCTTTTGAAAGGATTTAACTTTGACACCCTGCTGTAAACGTCTGCCCTCCCCTTCCAAAACAGGGAGTCCCACCCTATCCTTAAAGAGGCTGGTGCCAAAATCACATTCTCCCCCCCCCCAACTGAATCTGGCAACTTTTCAGAATACTATAAAATGATTTAATTTCTGCGTCCAGACATTGAGGTAAAGGGTCAAGACTGGCGCCCGCAAGATAAACCGTGCCGGGGATGCCCCCCCCCCCCCGGGCAGGACCATCCACTCCCTCGTCTGGCTGCAGACAGGCAGCTGGGCCAGACTTTGAACTCACTCAGGGCTCCCTCTTTCCTCTCTGCACCAGCCCAGGCACCTCCGGGGCCCCTCCCTTCTTAGCCTCCCCCTCCTTCCTTTGCATCCTTTGCACCCCAAAAGGCACCATTTGCCTCCCCTTTTTTCTCTAGAGGGAGCAGATCTATTCTACTTGCTTTTTTCTCTAGAGGGAGCAGATCTATTCTACTTGCTTTTTTCTCTAGAGGGAGCAGATCTATTCTACTTGCTAACAGGTGGGAATTACAAGGGAGTCGCTACCGGCTAAATATCAGGAGAAACTTCCTAAGAGTGGTTGAGCAGTGGAATAGTCTGCCTCAGGAGGTGGTGAATGCTGGACGTTTTCGAGCAGAGGCTGAACGACCCTCTTTCGGGTGTGTTGTATGGCTACCTTTCGGCTGTGCTCCTGCAGAGTGCAGGGGGTTGGACTAGATGACCTGCAAGGTCCCAGTTCCAACTCTGAACAGTCTATGATTCTATGATCTAGGAATTACAAGGTTTCAGAAGTCCGGGGGGGGGGACATTTGGGACCTTAGCCAGCCCTTTCTCCCCACTGGCGATGGCTTCCAAAAACAGCGGAGAGTCGTTTTAGACCCTTCACCCCGACTCGAGGATAAAATCCTAACGTTCCCTTCAGGCTTTAAAACAGGGCTGGCCAAACTGGCTCAACGTTCACAGCCACACAGAATAAACGTCCGATGTTTGAGAGTTGCGAGACAGGGACAAATATCACGCACACGTTTTTATTGGGAAACTTGCAGACGTGCCTTTTATTAGCGTTACGTTAGACTGGTGTGAGAGAGCCGCCTGCGGCCACCCCTGCTTTAAAACATCTGTGCGCCGCAAATGGGACTCAAACGGAACACCCAGGAGTTGGCTGCTGGCCGGGGGGGGGGGGGGGGGCGAGCTCCCAGGGGAGGCGTGGAGAAGATCTGCGCCTCACAGGCAGGGACCATGCACCTATCGCAGTCAATCGAGCGGCCTCCCCTGGAGCAGTGGTTTTGCGTGTCCTCATTTTTCACTGGTGTCTTGAGAGCCGCTTCCTGCCAGTGCTGCTGCTGCTGCTTCCTGGGTGGGCAGGAGGGGATTCCGTGCTCAGAGCCGCGGCCTGGGAGGCTCCTGCTGAGAGGAGGGCCTGCGTGACGAGAGACGGGCACTGCCTGAATGGGCAGGTGCCAGACAGGTTTTCTCAAGGGACACCAAGCCCGCCTTTCTGAACAGCGACGGCCCCCAGACGATCTGATGCTCACGTTTAAGCAGACGAGCGCATGGGGAGGTTCCCCAGCCACAAACTCTCACATCGACCACAGGACAAAAGGGCCCTTTGGGTTCTCCTCCAGGGGCCCCTTTCCCAGCCCGCAAAGAGCATCCACTTCAGGCCCTTCGAGGAGCACAGACTTTGCAACCAGCTGAAGTCTGAAACCAGGACGGGCAAAAGAGTCACACCTAGAAGCCACTCATCTCAAGACTTATTTTCAAACAGAGCCAGTTTGGTGCAGTGGTTAAGTGGGCAGACTCTAATCTGGGAGAACCGGGTTTGATTCCCCCACTCCTCCCCCACTTGCACTTGGCTGGATGACCTTGGGCAAGCCGTAGTTCTGTCAGAGCAGTTCTTTAAAAAGAGCCGTTTCTGTCAGAGCTCTCTCGGCCCCACCTACCCCTCACAGGGTGTCTGTTGTGGGGAGGGGAGTTTGTAAGCTGCTCTGAGACTCCCTTGGGTAGTGAAGGGCGGGGTAGAAATCCAGTCTCTTCTTCTTCTTCAAAACATGAACCAAACACATATACCTCTCAGGTAGCCCTTCCCCCAAATGAGCCTCAGAACTGGAAGGGGTAAAAGGATAAAAGAAACAGATCCTCTGAGCATGCACAGAGAGCGTTTACATCACTGGGATGTTATCCACACTTCAGAGGGCTTGCTTTCCATACCTTCCTTCAGACTAGCTGCATGACATAAACAAAGACATACCGCCTGAGCCTCCAAGTACAAAACTGGTTTTAGCAAAGAAGTCAGTCACCCCCTCAATGAGGGTTGCCAACAGTGTTCTCTCTAAGCTGAGTTAGTGTGAGCCAGCTCACCGTTTTTTAGCCTCCGGCTCACACATTTGTGCCTTGGCTCAGGAAGGAGGGCTCCAGAGCAAACGAATTTATGCAGTAGCCAAATCGCCTGCTCACAACTTTAATGCCAGCAGCTCACAAAGTAGAATTTTTGCTCACAGGACACCACAGCTTAGAGGGAACATTGGTTGCCAACTTCCAAATGGAAGCCAAAAATGAGAGATCACGGGAAGAAGTGGAATTCCAGAAACAACATCCGTGACAAAAATAACGAAGAGTCAATAAAGATAAGTTGCAAAAACATTTACTGTAGTAATTCTGTAGAAGATTTTCTCCTATTATCACTCACACGCTAACGAATACTGCGCCATGTCAACAATTTGTTTCACAATATTTGCTGTATCTGAGCATGTAGCAATCCCAATTCTTATCAATTACTACTTATCGACTCTTGAAGGAAACATTCCCTGTTGACTCTCTGATAACAGAACCCAAGGTCTTCACAACTCTTCTCCAGATGACAAAGATCAGTTCACCTGGAGAAAACGGCCAGTTTGGAAGATGGACTCCATGGCACCATACCCCACCGAAGGGCCCACCCCAAATCTCCAGGTATTTCCCAACCAGGAGTTGGCAACCCAATGCACTGCAGCTTTGGCTGAGACTCCTGGTAGCCAAATCTATGTGAAAGGATCACCGGACGAGAGGAGGTCTACTTTGTCTGGCTCCAGTAGTCAGCCCACGCAATGGCAAAAGGGAGTGTGGGTTCGCTGCTTCCCTGAATACGGCCCACCGCACGTTCTCCTCCCTTATATCTAAGCTGTTCTATGGGCTCCAGGGCCCCCTTGTTCCCCAAGCAAAGTCTCAGGACTCAGGCCAGCTCATGCTCTGAATGGGCACCGGGAAGCCAGTTCAGAACCTGGACAGAAGAGGACCCAGCAGAACCTCCAGCCAACGGCCCCAGGTGAGGTGGGAGCCAGCGCACTGGCCGGAAGAGGTGCCAAGGAGCACAAAGTAGTCTTGGGGGTCCTGGGAGGGCCGTGAAGAGGCACACCATGCCCTGGCTCAAAACAGAGGGTCCTTAAACGGAGATAAGGTAGGAGGGGCAGCATTCAGCCTCCGGCTCCGTCTCAGACACACCGCAGGTAGCCTAGGGGTGAAGAGGCACACCCCCTGGCCGATGCCCCCCCCCGGTCCCCCAAAGGGGCCACTCCACCCCTCAACGGGGAACACGTCCTACTCGCATCTGACGAAGGGAGCTGCGGCTCCCGAAATCTGGCGGTTGGTCTCCAAGGGGCTCCTGGACGAGACTCAAAGGGTGCAAGACGGGGACTTCTTCCCCTGAAGCGCATCTGGCTGCACACCTCACAATGCGCCAGCCCTGAGCCAGTGGGTGCCCTCTTACAGGGCCCTCGATTGCTGCTCCACGGTGCAAATCCAGGTGGAAGACGGAGTGGCGGATGGATACTGTGGCCCAGCAGCAGCAGGCCCCCCCCCCAAAGGCAAGTGGGAACTGGGGGAGTCACTGCCAGGCCTTTTCTCACGGTGGGCCAGCCTCAAGAGACGAGATTCATGGGACTGGCCTGAAACTGTTTGCTTATTTATTCTTTATTCCCTTCCTTCCCACCCCTGCCTCTCTCCCCCGGGGGACCCAGAGTGGCTGACATCACTCCCCCCCTCCTCCATTTGCCTCTCCTCACCACAACAACCCTGCAAGGCAGGTGAGACGGAGAGGGCGTGACTAGCCCAAGGTCACCCAGCAAGCTTCCACAGCAGGAGCGCGGATTTGAACCCGGGATTCCCAGCTACCAGTTTGACACTCTTAACCGCTACCCCACCCCGGCTCTCCGGCTAGAAGCAGACCCTAAAGGCAGCTTGAAACGATGGAACACCCTCATTTAAAAGAGAAATGTTTTTGGCTGGGCACCTTCAGTAGGGACCAGGCAAGCCTCAAGGGCGGGGGGCAGGGGGTCCCAAAGGCAAGCTGCCGGGACCGGGAAAGCCCGGGCTTCTGGCTGCCACTGCAGGAGGGGCCATGAAGAGCAGGGTTTGGGAAGGAGGTCTTCCCTGGTGGGCTAGACAGGACGGCAGGAGGCAGTCCTTCAAGGGTTCATCATTTATTTATAACCCCCCCCCTCTCAAGGAGGCTCAAGACACAATTAGGAACAATGCAATGAAAGCATAGCAAACAATGCAATAAACGGTGGGTTTTTATTGCACTGGGTTTACCTTGCATTGCAATTTCTGAACAAGCCAGAACTAAATCCTGACAAAATGGAGATGATGCTGGTCAGGATGGCTGAGGTCTTGGAGGCCCCCGGGTTGTCTGGTCTGTCTTTAATGGGTCAACTGACCCGGGGCTTATGCTGCACCCAGCATCCCTGCTGGAGAAGCAAGTGACTCCAACTATGAAAAACTGTTCTTCCGTCTTCATCCTTCCTTGATCTGGCCATGTGGACCCATGGCACAATAACCTTCAGGCTTGACTACTATAATGCATTCTACCTGGGTCTGACCTGGGAGACAACTTGGAAACTCCATCTGGCACAGAATGGCATGTCAGGAGTTAGTCTGTCGGCAGCAGTAGAAAAGAGCCAGAGTCCAGGAGCACCTTCAAGACTAACACAATTTGTGGCAGGGGAGGAGCTTTCGGGAGTCACCACTCACTTCTTCAGATACAGCTAGAATGCATTATATAGCTAGAATGATTGTTGGGTGTTACAAGATAAAAACACTCAGTATATATTGGGTTAAATGTCTGTTTTGTTGTTACAGGAAATCACATGCTTTTGTGTAAGCCAATGTTAGTTTAGGTCTGCCAGCCCGGGAAAATTCTTCCTGTTCTAGGAGTTTGATTGGAAGCAAAGTGTCAAAGTGTTTTTGCATTTTATGGCTCCTCTTCCCGTCTTTGTTCTGTTTCAACAAGAAGCGTGTAAGAGTAGCCATTGCAAGCTCTTCTAGTCTCGTCCTTTGTAGAGTGAGGATGTAGCTGTTTAGCTGTGTTGTTATTTTCCTCCCAGTTACCTTTCCCTGTGCTAGAATGCCCCCTGACATCACCGGAAGTGTGTCAGGAGGCAACACCCACCGCTCAGGCTCCACTGGACTGTTTTGGATGGCTAGCTATGGGGGGGGGGGAACGTGCAGATCTGTCCTCGCAGAGGAGGGAGGGCTTGTACCTGAATAAAACTTGAGGTGCCACTGGACTGCCCTTGGCTGGTTTGGGGGGGGGGGGGGGCTCTGCAGCTTACCTGGCTGCTTCTAGCTCTGACTGAGGGCTGCTGGGAGCAGGGGGTGGGGCTTGTTGCATGTGCCCGCCCCCTGGGCTCTTTACTGCCGGAGCTCCGCTCCTGTGTGCTCCTACAGGAAATGACCCCTGCTCCTAAGTACCCGAGGGAAGCCCTGCCAACCCTCTGCATCACACAGTGGCCAAAACACCCAGGTGCCGCCAGGAGGTTCACCTCCTGCCATGCTCTGCTGTGGCAGTTTCACTCACCTGAGCAAAGCCTGCTGAAGAGGCCACCCTGCAGATGGGCAAGACCGACAGCTGCCTGTTCATGCACATTCTCTAGGGCAGGGGTGTCGAACTCATTTGTTATGAGGGCCAGATCTCACATAAATGAGACCTTGTTGGGCCGGGCCGTGTGTGTCACAAAATGAAATGCCAGGTAGCGGAGATATAAACTTTATAAAGGAACCAAACACAAAGGGTTTTTTTAAAACTTAAATTAAAAAAAAACATGCTTAAAACATCAGCACTCTTGCAATATTTTGTTTATTTAACAGTGTCTGATAACGGACACCTCTTGCTCTGAATGATTGCATCAAAATGTCTGTGCTGTTGCAATCCTGAGTATGCTGTCCAGGTGTGTATCTGTAAGCTGCAGACCTACGATGACGCAGCAGCAGCAGAACTGGAAGAAGATGCAGAAGACAGCCAGTTCCACTGTGGGCCTGATCCGGCCCCCGGACTGCATGTTTGACACCCCTGCTCTAGGGTGACTCTCTGCCTCGTGGAGCGGCCTGCCTGAAGAGGTCACGCCACCCAATGTGCAGAACAGAAGTGCTCAGGAGGGCTTTTTAATAGCAGGGTGGTGCTCGGTGCCTGGGGGGTTTCAGGCCGCCTCCAGCACACGTGCTTCATGCTGTGCTTCTTGCCTTGTTCTCTGATTTTGTAATCCTCCGGCTCTATTACGTTGCTCATTGAACGTAACAAGATGTTCTCCTGCCTTGTAACTCCCGCTCTCCTGTGTATTACCAAGGAGGAGTCCTCTAATTTTGTCGGATGCGCTACCCTGTTTTTGGTTGCAATCTGCCTTGAGTCTCAGTGGGAAAGGGGAGCTCCGAAGCAAGTAAATACACAGAACTGGGCTGCAGAATTAGAGAGCATATAAAAACAATATAGTACATTCCGTAACCAAAGCAATATCAAAAAAAAGTGTCTGACGTTTCCCAGACACCAAGGCGACAGTCCTCTTTCCAGCTGTCTGGACTGTGCCCAGAAAAAAACGGGCACCCTCTGCTGATCTCCCAACAGTGTGATACCATCCTGGTATCTGCCCCCCCCGCCCCCGGCAGTAGCCTGATTGCCATATTTTGGGCCAGCTGAAGTTTCCAGACAGGTTTCAAAGGCAGCCCCATTTGCAGCACATTACAATAATCTAATCTGGGTGTAATCAGAGCACGGATCACCGTGGCCGGATCATGCTTTTTGAGCAACGGCCACAGCTGGTGCAGCAGCCAGAGGGGATAACGGGGCACAGAGAACCAGGCCTCCAGCTGTGAGCCGTGACCCAGCAAGCCCTCCGAGCACGGAGGCTGCTCTTCCTGGGGGGGAGGGAAATGCACCCCCACCCCAGGACAGGCTGACCCCACTGCTCCTCCCCGGGCAGAAGCCATCCCCTCTGCATGGAGCTCCTGTTTCCGGGCCCTCGTCCTTCCCACCGCCTGCCCCAGACACCCCCCCCCCCGCTTAACTGTCAGGGAGAAACAGAGCAGGGGAGGGGAGTAATCTGCCTACGGGTGGCCCCTCCCCACCCCCTCCCGGGATGACTCCTCCCACTGGTTTCACACAGGTGCCAACTTGCAGTGTTCCCTCTAAGCTGCGTTAGTGCGAGCTAACTCACAGTTGTTTAGCCTTCACCTCACACATTTTTGTCTCGGCTCAGGAAGGAGGGCTCCAGAGGAAACTAATTCATGAAGCAGCCAAACCGCTCGCTTACAACTTTCATGCCAGCAGCTCGCAAAGTAGAATCTTTGCTCACAGGACTCCACAGCTTACAGGGAGCATTGATACCAAGCAGCAGGGGTCATTTCCTGCAGGAGCGCACAGGAGCAGAGCTCCGGCAGTAAAGAGCCCAGGAGGAAGGCACATGCAACAAGCCCCACCCCCTGCTCCCAGCAGCCCTCAGTCAGAGCAGGAAGCAGCCAGGTAAGTTGCAGAGGCCCTTCTCCCGGGCCCACGGTCCAAAACAGTCCAGTGGCACTTTTAAGACCAAGTTTTATTCAGGTACAAGCTCTCCCTCCTCTATGAGGGCAGATCTGCACGAGCCCCCCTCCCCAATATCTAGCAATCCAAAACAGTCCAGTGGAGCCTGAGCGGTGGGTGTTGCCTTCTGACACACTTCTGGTGATGTCAGGGGGTGTGGCATATGCAAATGAGTTGTGCTAATGAGTTATGCTAATGAGCTCCTGCACCTCTTTTTCTGCGAAATGACCCCTGAGAAGCAGCATCAAACCTGTTCAAAGCTCCAACTCTGAGAACACCAGGAGAGGAGACAGTGCAAAACATCCCTCTCCTCCTGTTCGGTGCACTCCTGGGTCCTGCTGTCCTGCAGAAGCATTTGCTCCCACCAGAGACCCAGTTCTGGACCCCCCCCTCCTGATTTACCAAAGTCGCCTTTCTTCCGACTACCAAAAGCTGCGCTCGTGGCGCCTGAGCAGCCAGAGCTACCCTGCCAGGAAATCAGCCGCCGGTTTCCAAAGTGGAACCGAAGGGCCTCTCGGCCATAGCTCAGGTCCTTAAGAACATAAGAACATAAGAGATGCCAATGTTGGATCAGGCCAAAGGCCCATCCAGTCCAACACTCTGTGTCACACAGTGGCCAGAAATACCAGTGCCATCAGGAGGTCCAGCAGTGGGGCCAGGACATTAGAAGCCCTCCCACTGTTGACCCCCCCCCCCTAGCACCAAGAAGACAGATCACTTGCCCCAGAGCCCCTAGCTATACCTTGTGGCTAATAGCCACTGATGGACCTCTGCTCCATATGCTTATCTAATTCCCTTTTGAAGCCGTCCATGCTTGTAGCACCCACCACTTCCTGTGGCAGTGAATTCCATGTGTTAATCACTCTTTGGGTGAAGAAGGACTTCCTCTTATCCAGGTCTCACCATTGATTTATATAGGGGCATTATTATATTGGCTGATCTGTTTTCAATACCCTTCCTAATAATCCCCAGCATAGCATTGGCCTTCTTTATTGCAGTCACACACTGTCTCGACATTTTCAGTGAGTTATCCACTACAACTCCAAGATCTCTCTCTTGCTCAGTCTCTGCCAGTTCAGACCCCATCAATGTGTATTTATATTTAGGATTTTTGGCTCCAATGTGCATCACCTTGCACTTGGCCACATTGAACCCCATTTGCCATGTTGACGCCCACTCGCCCATCCTTGACAGATCCCCTTGGAGTGCCTCACAATCCTCACTGGTTTTCACCACCCTGAACAACTTTGTATCATCCGCAAATTTAGCCACTTCACTGCTTACTCCCATCTCCAAATCATTAATGAACAAGTTAAAAAGCAGTGGACCAAGTACTGATCCCTGCGGTACCCCACTGCTTACCACCCTCCACTGAGAAAATTGCCCACCTACACTCACTCTCTGTTTTCTATGAACTAGCCAGTTTTTGATCCATAAAAGGACTTGTCCTTCTATCCCATGATTTTTGAGCTTACTTAGGAGCCTTTGATGAGGAACTTTATCAAAAGCTTTCTGGAAGTCAAGGTAAATAATATCTATTGGATCCCCCTTGTCCACATGTTTGTTCACCCCCTCAAAGAACACTAACAGGTTAGTGAGACAAGATCTTCCCTTACAGAAACCGTGCTGAGTCTGCCTCAATAGGTTTTGTTCATCTATGTGCCTACTAATTCTTTCCTTAATAATGGTTTCCACCAATTTACCCGGTATCGACGTCAGACTGACTGGCCTGTAATTTCCCGGATCTCCTCTGGAACCCTTTTTAAAGATGGGAGTGACATTAGCTACCTTCCAATCCTCAGGAATGGAGGCAGATTTTAAGGAAAGATTACATATCTTTGTCAGGAGATCTACAAGTTCACATTTGAGTTCTTTCAGAACTCTCGGATGTATGCCATCTGGGCCTGGTGATTTTTCAGTTTTTAAGTTGTCTATCAGTTTTAGGACCTCCTCTCTCGTCACCTCAATCTGACTCAGGTCTTCCAACACCCCTCCTGAAATCAGTGGTTCTGGAGTGGGCAAGCACTTCTCATCTTCCACAGTGAAGACGGAGGCAAAAAATGCATTTAGCTTCTCAGCCATTTCCCTATCATCCTTCAATACTCCTTTTACCCCTTGGTCGTCCAAGGGCCCCACTGCCTCCCTGGCTGGTTTCCTGTTTCTAATGTATTTGAAGAAAGTTTTATTGTTGGTTTTTACGTTTTTTGCTATATGCTCCTCATATTCCCTTTTTGCCTGCCTGACCTCAGACTTGCATTTTATTTGCCATAGCCTGTGTTCCGTTTTATCAGCCTCACTGTGACTAGCTTTCCACTGCTTAAAGGAATTCTTTTTACTTTTTACAGCCTCCATTACTCTGTTTGTTAACCATGCAGGCTTTTTCCTATACCTGTTTGTGCCTTTCCTAACCTGCGGAATATATATTTTTTGAGCTTCTAGGATCGTAGTTTTAAATAGATCCCAAGCTTCCCCAATTGTTTTGACCCTTTCTACTTTTCTTTTCAGTTTCCTCCCCACGTGTCCCCTCATATCAGAGAAATTACCCCTTTTAAAGTTAAAAATGGTTGTGTGAGTCTTTTTGGCCAATTCTCTATTTGTACAAATGATGAACTCAACAACATTATGATCACTGTTTCCAAGCGGTGCGTGAGTGTCCAAAGTGGCGGGCTGCGTGAGTGTCCAAAGTGCCAGCAAGTTGTGGCTGACTCATGGCGACCCCCGGTGGCGAGGGGCTCTCGAGGCAAGTGAGGAGCAGAGGTGGTCGGCCATAAGCCTTCCTCGGTGGTCTCCAATCCAGGCACCGACCCTGCTGAGCTCCTGAGAGCTGCCGAGGTTGGCCTAAACCAGGGATGGCCAAACTGCAGTTCAAGAGCTGCATGCGGCTCTTTCACACATACTGTGCAGCTCCCGGCAGGGTGGCTGGGGAAGCGAAGGGGAGGCATGCCTCCCCGTTCCATCTCCCCTTCCCCGGCCAGTGTTCCCTTCTCTGGACAGGCTGGAGCAGAGAAAGAAAGCAACTTTAACTTTAAATGCATTCTCAAGGGTACCCCCCACCTTTCTACCTTTCTTTTTTTCTGTCCTTCTCGCATTCTCTCTCTTTCTCCCCCTTCCCTCCCATCTATTTGCTTTCTCTCTCTCTCTCTCTCTCTTTCTTTCCACCTCTTTCCTTCTTTCTTTCCACCCCTCCCCTTAGACAAATATCATTCGCCAACGAATAAATATCACCAGACAAATAAATGTCAGTATCAATATCTGTTTTTACCCCCTTTTAGTTTAATTTTTGGCAGTCTCATTCAATGTTAATAAAAAGCAAATCTACATATTTTTCAAGAAAAGCACGTGTGTCACATTTGTTCATGTCCTGTGGCTCTCAAACACCTGACGTTTATTCTGTGTGGCTCTTCACATTGAGCCAGTTTGGCCACCGCTGGCCTGCACCACGCAGCCTTCCCCCCCCCCGCCTCGGAAGCCAGGTCTCTCTTGTAGGGAGCACAGCGGGACGGAGGCCTTGCCTTGGTCTTCTTGCCCCCCCCCCCCGAGATGCCAAGGCGGGCCGCAATGTGTGAGCAGAGGGGGTGCCAGAGAGCAGGGGGAGGGGGTCGCAGAGCCTAGAGCAGGGAATTGGCCCGTGGGGGACCCAGGTTCAGATCACTGGCCCAGTGCAAAACAAAGTGAGGGGTGCTCAGTCTTCACAGGACACTTGCCTGGTGAAAGCCAGGGGGAAACTCTCCCGTGAGGCCTCCAGCCAGGGCGGTGGGCAGCTTCCTCCCAGGGCCCTGTCTCCCAGGAGTTCCCGGGGATGCCGCGCGCCTGAGCCCTCGCCAGACAGCCCTGAGCCTGCCTCTGTGGCCCTCCTCCTGGGCTCCAGCCCCGGCCAGGACCACCTCTCTTCCCAGTCTTCCATCCCAACAGCAGTGTTGCCGGTGCCATCCATGCCAACCCCGGGGGGAGGGGGGGGGGGCAAAGGCT
>NW_015169255.1:107212-116205 GCF_001447785.1 Gekko japonicus
TCCTGCTCCTGCTGCTGCGCCCGCTGCCTGCCAGCGCCGCCCCGCCTCGCCCCGCCCCGCCGCGCGGTCCTAGCGCCCCCCACTTGCTCTCTCTCTCTCTCTCTCTCGCCCCCTCCCCTCCCCTCCCCTCCCCTCCGAGGGCCCAGGGAGCTTTCCGCGCGGGAGAACGCGAGGCCGAAGCCAGAGGAGCGCTGCTTCCACCCCCTCCCCCCCTGCTTCTCCCAAAGGCGGGAGTCCGCGGGGGCGCACGTCCAAAGCAAGCCCCCCTTATTGGGATGTACCACAAGGAAGGACAGGATTGCCCCTTGGAAACAATGGGAGACACCTGAAGGCTCATTGGAAAAAATGGGAGCCAATTGACTTGCATGGGCTCCATTGAAACACAGTACACTACAAGGAGAGCGGCAATAAAAATGTGGAAGGGATTTTCCATTAGGGTCTCGGGGCCCAAATACACTACTCTGGGGATGGAATGACAGCCCCAGGGTGGAGCAGGAGTGTTCAAGGACTGGAATGAGAGACCACAGAGTGGAATGACAGCCTCAGGGTGTAGCAAGAGTTTTCAGGGACTGGAATGAGAGGCCCAAGAGTGGAATGACAGCCCCAGGGTGGAGCAGGAGTGTTCAGGGACTGGTAAGGCAGAGGACATCAGACACGAGAGGCGGCATTTGCCTTTAGCAGTGGAAACCCACCATCCCAGGACTCAGGGAGGCGGGGGAACCTATCACGTTCCCCCCCCCCCTCAGCCGCTGGATCTGATCTGTGCCTGTCTCTCCGGCCCTGCGTGTGGAACAGGTAGCACTTCTGAGAAGGCTACCTTGGAGGTCCCAGCCTTGAGTTTCCTGCCCGGCAGCCTAATTTTTTCTCCAGGACTTCATGACTGCATTTCCCCACATCATTGGTGCTAACATGCACCATGACCACTGGCTCCTTCCCAGCACTATCTACCAGCCTATCTAAAACATGCTCACTGTCCACCACCTTCACACCAGGCAGGCAAGTCACCATACGGTCAGTACGCGGGTTCACCACCCAGCTGTCTACCTGCCTAATGATCAAATCACCAACTACCAAGAGTCCCCCTCCCTCCCTGCCCAGGGATGGTTCCTTGGTGCAAAAGGATACGCGCTCACCAGCTGGGGAAGAGGTCCCTTCTGAGGACACATTCCCCTTATCCTCAGCACGGTGCCCTGTTTCCCCTAGACTCTCATGCTCCCTGACAGCAGCGGGGCTGCCAGATCCAGAGTGGGACATATCTATCAAGTCCCTGAGAGTCTTTTCAGTGCGCCTAACTGTCTCTGCTTCTCCAGGTCAGCCACCTTGGCCTCAAGGGAGCAAACACATTCCCTGACCAGGAGCTCCCTACACTGAGCACACACCCAGGACCTCTGACCAGTGGGCAGATAGTCATACATGTGACACTCCGTGCAAAACACTGGATCGCCCCCAACCCCCTGCTGGCATTCTGCTCTTTTTGTAGCAGAAACTCCTTTGCATATTAGGTGACACACCCCTAATGTAGCCAGTCCTCCAAGAGCTTACAGAGCTCTTCTGACAGGGGCTACTGTAAGCTCTTGGAGGATTGGCTACATTAGGGGTGTGTTGCCTAATATGCAAAGGAGTTCCTGGTACAAAAAGAGCCCTTATGTCCTGTCACTTGGCTGGTTCTAGTAGAAAGTGTCCTGCTGGCTGTGCTCTGGCTGTTTGGGTTTTCCTTTTGTACTCGCAGGGCTAACGACGTCTTTCGAAATGTTATGACAGTGTCTATTTGGACATGCAGATGGTATTAGAAGGAGGGAGTATCTATTTGTTTGGAAAATGAACTGAGTGCCTCTTGGACCCTCCCCCACATATGTTAGTGCCGTGACCCCCCCCCACGTATTTGGGCCCTTTCAAGATTCCCGTCCTCCCCCATTTTGCTCTGATGATAGTGAAGATATCAGGATGCATAAGAAGACAAGAGGTACATTAAGGAAGTGATTTATTTGAGGAAGGGGGTTTGTTATAAGCAGGTATAAACTTCTTTTAAAAAAAACTTTTTTTGTCATTTTATGAGAAGAGAAGAGATTCGATTTACACCCAGCCCTTCACTTGGAGTCTCAGAGCGGCTTACAAACTTCTTTCCCTTCCCCTCCCCACAACAGACACCCTGTGAGGTAGGTGGGGCCGAGAGAGCTCTAACAGAAACTGCTCTTTTTCAAGGACAGCTCTTATCAGAACTATGGCTTGCCCAAGGTCATCCAGCCAGGTGCATGTGAAGGAGGGAGAATCAAACCCGGTTCTCCCAGATTAGAGTCCAGGCTCTTAACCACTACACCACTACGCTACACCAACCACTATACTACACCAATCATGAGTTTTTGATGCTAGCAGTTCATAGACATGGAGATGCCTGAGCTTGGGTACGGAAATGGAGATGTTTCCATCAGGGGTCGTCTCATAGAAAAAGAGGTGCAGGAGCTCATTAGCATAACTCATTAGCATAAATTATTTGCATATGCCAGACCCCCTGACATCACCGGAAGTGTGTCAGAAGGCAACACCCACCACTCAGGCTCCACCGGACTGTTTTGGATTGCTAGCTATTGGGGAGGGGGGAACGTGCAGATCTGCCCTTGCAGAGGAGGGAGAGCTTGTACCTGAATAAAACCTGGTCTTAAAGGCGCCACTGGACTGTTTTGGACTGGGGGGGGGGCTCTGCAACTTACATGGCTGTTTCTTGCTCTGACTGAGGGCTGCTGGGAGCATGGGGTGGGGCTTGTTGCATGTGCCCGCCCCCTGGGCTCTTTACTGCCAGAGCGCCGCTCCTGTGCGCTCCTGCAGGAAATGACCCCTGGTTTCCATTGGTGTGAAGGAAATCTTTTCCATTCATTTCTATGAAGCCCCGTCAGGAAATAGCTCAGGACTTCTGGGCGGCGCATTTGAGTTCAGGTTCACAGAGATGGTTCAGTTGTACAGTGCCTAGCACACTGTACATCCCCAGAGGAATGCTTTGTTCAGGACTAGAATCCTGACGGTGATGGTGATGATGATTTATTTCATTTACAGCCCCAGTTTGCTGCCCTAATATGCACCAAAGCAGATCACATCATTCTCCTCCCCTCCATTTTATCCTCACAACAACCCTGTGAGGTAGGTTGAACTGATAGTTTGTGCCTGGCCCAAGTCCACCCAGCAAGTTTCCATGGCAGAGTAGGAACTTGCACTCGAGTCTCCTGGTGTTGGAGTTTCTTATGAAAAATTGCGATTCAGCAGAGAAAAAACAGCTTAGCAATGCCAGAGTGCAATAATCAGACTCAGAGTCCATGTGTGTTTAAAAATATAAAAGTTTTTACTACATTCTAGCACAGGGAAAGGTAACTGGGAGGAAAATAACAACAGAGCTTATCCCTACATCTTCACTCTACAAAGGACGAGACTAGAAGAACTGCAATGGCCACTCTTACACGCTTCTTCTTGAAAAAGAACAAAGAGGGGAAGAGGAGCCATAAAATGCAAAGACTTTGACACTTTGCTCCCAATCAAACTCCTGGATCAGGGATGCTTTTCGCGGGCTTGTGGACCTAAACTAACATTGGCTTACACAAAAGCATGTGATTTCCTGTAACAACAAAACAGACATTTAACCCAATATATACTGAGTGTTTTTATCTTGTAACACCCAACACCTGGTCTGATACTCTGACCACTTTAACCATGAAAAGACGAGAGCAAAAAGAAGGAGGAGAAAAGGAAGAATTTTTTTTTTTAAGGAAAGGTTGTTTTGTTTTCTGCAACACACTAACACGGCTATCCGTTTTCGACATCTGGCTGAGCAGACAAAATTATGAGTGGAAGGAAAGGAAGAGAGAAAAGATTGCTGAAACCAACAACCTTGTTAGGAGGCTGCGGCCTGGCAATGACTGTAGCAGCCGTGGGCTGTGTTGGCTGGTCTGGCCTTGCTCCCATGCTGGCTTGGCTGATGGGTTCCGCAAGGCATGCAACTGTTTGCCTCCTCGTAGCAAGTCTTGCACAAAGGCACCGCAAGGAGATACGCAGAAGAGCAGCTGCGGTTCACAGTGCACTGCCTTCCCTGCGCCCCTAGTGGCTACAACGCAGAACTACATTAGAAGTGAAATAAATTGAGCTGCATCAGCCGGATGCAGCATGAGGCTGGCTTCAGGGGCCCTCCGGTTGACTTGGGCTGCATGGATTTTGCCCCCCTCCCCTCTTTTGGTGTCCCTGCATCAGGAAACCCCCTGCATCCGTCAGCACCCATCAGGTTGGCTGAATGAAGGTGAAGTTCTTTTCACAGGCGGCTGACTGCCTTATACAGACTTCTGGATCTGCTGCTCTGTAAGAGACCCTCGTGGCTATCTTTGTCTCCCACGGTCCGTGGACTGTCTACCTGGCCTGACCGTGGCTATCCAGGGTCTCAGGCAAGGGTCTTTCGCACCACCTGCCACCTAATCCTTTATATTAATTAATTAATGTTAATTAATTTTTGTAGATCAAAAACTGGCTAATTAATAGGAAACAGAGAGTAGGTATAAATGGGCAATTTTCTCAGTGGAGGGTGGTAAGCAGTGGGGTACTGCAGGGATCAGTACTTGGTCCACTGCTTTTTAACTTGTTCATTAATGATTTGAAGTTGGGAGTAAGCAGTGAAGTGGCTAAATTTGCGGATGATACAAAGTTGTTCAGGGTGGTAAAAACCAGTGAAGATTGTGAGGCACTCCAAAGGGATCTGTCGAGGATGGGCAAGTGGGCGTCAACATGACAAATGGGGGTCAATGTGGCCAAGTGCAAGGTGATGCACATTGGAGCCAAAAATCCTAACTATAAATACACGTTGATGGGGTCTGAACTGGCAGAGACTGACCAAGAGAGAGATCTTGGAGTTGTAGTAGATAACTCACTGAAAATGTCGAGATAGTGTGCGACTGCAATAAAAAAGGCCAATGCTATGCTGGGGATTATTAGGAAGGGAATTGAAAACAACCAGTATCATAATGCCCCAATATAAATCAATGGTGCAACCTTATTTGGAATACTGTGTGCAGTTCTGGTCACCACACCTTAAAAAGGATATTATAGCTATGGAAAAAGTGCAGAAAAGGGCAACTCGAATGATAAAAGGGTTGGAACACTTTCCCTATGAGGAAAGGTTAAAGCGCTTAGGGCTCTTTAGCTTGGAGAAACAACGACTGAGGGGAGACATGATTGAGGTTTATAAGATTATGCATGGGAAAGAGCAGGTAAAGAAAGCCACAGGAAGTGGTGGCAGCTACAAGCATGGACGGCTTCAAGAGGTCAGGCCTCACCTGGAGTACCATGTCCAGTTGTGGACAACACATTTTAGGAAGCATGTTGACAAACTCGAGCATGTCCAGAAGAGGGCAACCAAGATCGTGAGACGGTTGGAGTCCAAGTCTTGTGAGGAAAGGCTGAAAGAGTTGGGTATGTTTAGTTTGGGAAAGAGAAGGCTTAGAGGGGACAGGATTGCAGTCTTCAAATATCTGAAGGGCTGTGATGTAGAAGATGGAGTGGGTCTATTCTCTCTTGCTCTGGATGGCAAGACTAAATCTAATGGGTGGAAATTACAAGGGAGTCGATACTGGCTAAATATCAGGAGAAACTTCCTGTCAGAGTGGTTGAGCAGTGCAACTGTCTGCCTCGGGAGGTGGTGGAGGCTCCTTTGTTGGACGTTTCCAAGCGGGGACTGGACGACCATCTTCTCGGTATGTTGTGTAGGGCTGTTTTTTGGCTCTGCTCCTGCAGAGTGCAGGGGGTTGGACTAGATGACCTGCAAGGTACCTTCCAACTCTAACATTCTATGATTCTAGGGAATTGGATGAACATGTGGAGCAGAGGTCCATCAGTGGCTCTTAGTCACCAGACATAGATAGGAACTCTCGGTCTGGGGCAAGGGATGCTCTGTATTCTTGGTGCTTGAGGGGGGGGGGAACAGTGGGAGGGCTTCTAGTGTCCTGGCCCCACTGCTGGACCTCCTGAGGGCACCTGGTATTTTTGGCCACTGTGTGACACAAGAGTGTTGGACGGGATGGGCCACTGGCCTGATCCAGCATTGGCGTATCTTGTGTTCATTAGAATATTTACAGGTCTTTCTTTCTCCTGAGCCTCTCGGGGCCCAAGGTGGTTGCCTGGAGTGGAGATGTTGCCAGGGTTCCAACTGGGGACCTTCTGCGTGCAAAGCAGATGTTCAACCACTGGGGGGCGTAGTGGGCAGCTCAATAGAAGTGTCGGCTCAGTGTGCTGCAGCAATATACAAGGCAGACACTACGTAGGGGATGAATAGGAACGGGGCTGAGAATAAAACATGAAATATTATAATGCCCCTGTGACGTCATTTGGAAGACAAGGTGTGAGACAGGACGCTGGACTAGATGGACCTGAGTCAGATTGAGGTGACGAGAGAGGAGGTCCTAAAACTGATAGACAACTTAAAAACTGATAAATCACCAGGCCCAGATGGCATACATCCGAGAGTTCTGAAAGAACTCAAATGTGAACTTGTAGATCTCCTGACAAAGATATGTAATCTTTCCTTAAAATCTGCCTCCATTCCTGAGGATTGGAAGGTAGCTAATGTCACTCCCATCTTTAAAAAGGGTTCCAGAGGAGATCCGGGAAATTACAGGCCAGTCAGTCTGACGTCGATACCGGGTAAATTGGTGGAAACCATTATTAAGGAAAGAATTAGTAGGCACATAGATGAACAAAACCTATTGAGGCAGACTCAACATGGGTTCTGTAAGGGAAGATCTTGTCTCACTAACCTATTAGTGTTCTTTGAGGGGGTGAACAAACATGTGGACAACTGTAAGGGAAGACCTTGTTTCACTAAACTGTTAGTGTTCTTTGAGGGGGTGAACAAACATGTGGACAAGGGGGATCCAATAGATATTATTTACCTTGACTTCCAGAAAGCTTTTGATAAAGTTCCTCATCAAAGGCTCCTAAGTAAGCTCAAAAATCATGGGATAGAAGGACAAGTCCTTTTATGGATCAAAAACTGGCTAGTCATTTTGCAGACGATGTAATGTTTATAGTGGAGAACCCAACAGAAAAATTGACATTGCTTTTTCAAAAAATAAAGGAGTTTGGAGAATTGGCCGGCTTTTACGTAAATAAGAATAAAACAAAACTTATATGTAAAAACATGATCAAACAAAAACAAGTGGAACTACAAGAACTGGTACAATGTGAAGTAGTTAAAAAAACAAAATACCTTGGAATTGAATTAACGGCAAAAAATATAGACCTATATAAGAATAATTATGAGAAATTATGGACTAAGCTGACTCAAGATTTTAAGAAATGGGATAAAATGAACTTATCACTGATGGGAAGAATATCAGTTATAAAAATGAATGTCCTACCACGTTTGATGTTCCTGTTCCAAACAATACCAATTCTGCATAAAACGGATTTGTTGGCCAAGTGGCAACAAGAGTTGTCAAAATTTGTTTGGGCAGGCAAGAAACCAAGGATCAAAATGAAAATACTTTGTGATGCCAAAGAAAGAGGAGGTCTACAAATGCCAAATCTTAGACTATATTATGAAGCGGTTTGTCTAACATGGATGGATCAATGGGTGAAGCTTGAAAATGACAGATTGTTGGGGTTGGAAGGGCATGATTGTAGATTTGGCTGGCATGCATATTTATGGTATGACAAGATAAAAATGGACAGTTTTTTTAAACTTCACTTGGTGAGAAAAGCTTTGTATATGGTATGGACAAGATATAAGAAGTACCAGAGTGACTTAAGACCATTGTGGATTGTACCAGTAGAAGTGTTGATATCTTACTCAAGACAGCGAGGTAGAGACTGGTTGCCATATAGAGATTTAATTAAAAAAGAGGGAACAGAGTGGGTAATGAAAAAGCAGAATGAAATTGAATATGAATATGAGTGGTTGAAATATATGCAGATTTATGATCTTTTTAGATCTGACAAAAAAAACTATGGTTTTAGAGAGGAAAAAAATGAAATTGAAAAGGTATGGGAGAGTGGAGGAGGAAAAAATATTTCTAAAATGTATAAGGTGTTGTTAAAATGGTATACTGAAGATGAAACTGTTAAAGAACAAATGTTAAAATGGGCTATTAATATGAATAAGGAAGTAGATATGGAAACTTGGGAATATTTGTGGAAAAACTCTATTAAGATCTCGACATGTACTAATGTTAAAGAAAATTGTTATAAGATGATGTATAGGTGGTACATGACACCTAAGAAGATTGCAAATATGAATCAAAATATGTCAAACAAATGCTGGAAATGTAAGAGGCATGAGGGCTCATTTTATCATATGTGGTGGACTTGTGAGAAAGCTGTAGACTTTTGGACAAAAGTCCACAATGAAATGCAAAAAATACTGAAATGTTCTTTTAAAAAAGCACCGGAAATTCTGCTTTTGGGACTCAAAATGGAAGAAGTCAATACGACTAAAAAAACTTTACTCTGGTACCTGATAGTGACAGCGAGAATGATTTATGCTCAGTTTTGGAAGACAGAAAAGGTACCAGAGGTTGAAGAATGGATACAAAAAGTTCTGTTCATGGCACAAATGGATAAGATTACAAAAAAACTGAATAACAAAGAAGACGATGAGTTTTTTGGAGAATGGAATGATTTTAAAATTTATCTGGAAAAGAACTGGGATGTGAAACAAAACTTAATATGTTTAGATCAATATTAAGTCAAACGATGTTATCTTTAGATTGTAATGATGAAAAACTGATATTGTTGATGATATGAAGTAATTTGGAGCAGGGGTGGAAGCATTGTGGGAAGCCATTGGAGGGAGGGGAGGAACTGGGAATGGGGTAGACAATTGATAGAATGAAATGTTTTATATGTTGTATTCCTGAGAAAATAAAATTTGTTTACCAAAAAAAAAAAAAAAACAGACACCCTGTGGGGAGGGGGGGCTGAGAGGGCTCTTGAGAGAACTGCTCTTGAGAGAAAAGCTCTGAAAGAAATTA
>NW_015169255.1:116304-140499 GCF_001447785.1 Gekko japonicus
ACTGAAAATGTCGAGACAGTGTGTGACTGCAATAAAGAAGGCCAATGCTATGCTGGGGATTATTAGGAAGGGTATTGAAAACAGATCAGCCAATATAATAATGCCCCTATATAAACAAATGGTGAGACCTCATTTGGAATACTGTGTGCAGTTCTGGGCACCACACCTTAAAAAGGATATTATAGCTTTGGAAAAAGTGCAGAAAAGGGCAACTCGAATGATAAAAGGGTTGGAACACTTTCCCTATGAGGAAAGGTTAAAGCGCTTAGGGCTCTTTAGCTTGGAGAAAAGACGACTGAGGGGTGACATGATCGAGGTTTATAAGATTATGCATGGGAAAGAGCAGGTAGAGAAAGAGGTACTTTTCTCCCTTTCTCACAATACAAGAACTCGTGGGCACTCCATGAAACTGCAGAGCGGTCGGGTTAGAACGGATAAAAGGAAGTACTTCTTCACCCAAAGAGTGATTAACACATGGAATTCACTGCCACAGGAAGTGGTGGGAGCTACAAGCATGGACGGCTTCAAAAGGGAATTAGATAAGCATATGGAGCAGAGGTCCATCAGTGGCTATTAGCCACAAGGTATAGCTAGGGGCTCTGGGGCAAGTGATGCTCTGTCTTCTTGGTGCTTGGGGGGGGGTCAACAGTGGGAGGGCTTCTAATGTCCTGGCACCACTGCTGGACCTCCTGATGGCACTGGTATTTCTGGCCACTGTGTGACACAGAGTGTTGGACTGGATGGGCCTTTGGCCTGATCCAACATTGGCGTCTCTGATGTTCTGACCATTGGCCCGATCCAGCAGAGCTCTTCTGGTGTTCTTAGGAGCCATGGCCCCTCCCATGGCCTCTGCTTGCATATGTGGAAGGGAAATGTCACAAAGACTCCAGAAATCTCCAGGGCTCACTCCTTAGAAAATTGGGCATGGGGTGGAGAGAGTTGACAAAGAGTAGTTCCCCCCCCCTCTCCCAAAAGACTAGAACTTGAGGGCATCCCATGAAGCTGACGGGCAGTAGGTTCGGGAGGGACAAAAGGAAACACTACTTTACACAGTAGAAAAGAGGAAGAGTCCAGTAGCAACTTAAAGACTTAACCAAATCTGTGTCAGAGCTTTCGTGAGTTGCTGCTCATTTCTTCGGATACCAAAAGATAGGAGCCGTGACTCACCAAAGCTCATCCCCTGCCACCGATTTTGGTAGTCTTTAAGGTGCTAATGGACTCTTCCTCTTTTCTACTGCTGCAGACAGACTAACACAGCTACCCATCTTGATCTACTTTACACACAGAGTGATTAAAATGTGGAATTTGCTGCCAGAGGATGTTGTGATGGCCTCAGGAATAAGCAGCTTGAAAAGGGGATGAGATAAGTTATCAATGGCTACTAGCCATGATGGCTGAGGGGAACCTCCACATTCAGGGGCACTAATCCTCTGAATCCCAGGGCCAGGAGGCAACACCAGGGAAATACCTCAGCCTCTCTGCCCTGTTGTTGGCCCTCCAGAGGGACGGGCTGGCCCCTGTGTGAGACGGGAGGCTGGGCTAGAGGGACCCTCCCTGGTCTGGCCCAGCAGGGCTCTTCTGATGCTCTTATGTTCCGTCTAGTGAAGACATAACTGAGTAATGCTGTGAAACGTTTCCCCACTCTGAGAAATGGGGAGCAGAAATCATTTAATGTTGGATGCTTTGTATAACAAGCAAACCGAGTGGCCCGCCTTCTCTTCCTCTGCCCACCCGAAGTTGGAGACTGCCATAGAAGGGAGGGGGGAGGGCCTCGAGAGAAGAGAGGAGGAGCACGCCCCCCCATACCCCTAGAGCCACCAGTGTGTCCCCCATGTTGTACCACCCTCACCCGTCATCTGGAAGGTACAAGGGGGATGGGAGGTAGTGGCAGATGGAGGGGGCGTTATGTGGGCAGGGAGGGCAGGTGGGCAGAGGTGCCAGGGTTGCCTTCTGGCTCTGACCTTTAGAACTGGCACCTGAGTCCTAAACCTTGAAGGACTCCAGAAGCAGAGAGTTGGGCACCTAAGGCAGAAAATCCACATGGTAATAGCGGAATGATAAGGTGGTTCCGACTGCCTGTGGACTCGCCTCCTTGCAACAGCCCTCCTCTCCACCTGTCGAACAGTCAGGCTGCCCCTGTCAGGGGGAGTGGGCATTTGCACTCGGGGCTGCAGAGAAGGGCAGGACAGAGAGCTGGCAGAATGTCTCCAGTCTGGGACTCCCCCTCCCCCCCCCCGCATGCCCCCCAGGTTCCCCCCAGAGAGAGAGAGCTCAGAGTGGGCCGGAGTCTCTTTATTTCAAATGAGCCAGATGCAAAAGCTGCCCTGTGAGACAGAGGGGGACGGGGAGCTGTGCTGTGCTGGTGTGAGGAGGGGGGAGGTCTTCACTGGCCACCGAGTAACGCCTCCTGCTCCCACCGAGTCCAGAGAGTGCGCAGGATCATGGCCAAGCAGGCTTTCTGCCTCTGCGCCAGCAAGTCTCTGTTGTGCAGCCAGGCGGCTCCGTGTTGGCTGGCGGGCAGGAGGCAGAAGAGGGGCGGAAGCCCGAGAGTCCACTCTGCCACCGCTGGGCAGCATGCCAGCCTCCGCCTGGGCCAGCATCCCTGCTCGGCTCACGGCTGGCTCCAGTCGCCTGCCCCCGAGGAGTGTCCCCGCGGCGTGGGATGGGCCCTACTGCTCCGGACATTCCAGGATGTCATACTTCAGGTAGCCCACCTTGTCCACTTGGTACTGTGGGGTCATTCGCCAGCAGAAGGGGTTCCGGCAGAAGTGGTACTTGCCTGCGGGGGGGAGGGGGGTAAGAGGGAGAGCAGTCAGAGAAGAGACGTGGGAAGCAGCGAAGGAGCCCCCCCCCCAGGGCCTGGAAGGGGCCTGTGGACTGAGCAACCCCCTCCCTCGTGAGACAAGAGCGCTGGGCCCAGGACCAGTGTTCCCTCTAAGTTGAGTGAGTGAGCTAGCTGACAGTTTTTTACCCTCCGGCTCACACGTTTTTGTCTTAGCTCAGGAAGGAGGGCTCCAGAGCAAACCTCAGTAGCCAAATCGCTGGCTCGCAACTTCAATGCCAGTGGCTCACAAGACCCCGCAGCTGAGAGGGAGCCTTGCTCAGGACAGAACACAGTGGCGGGGGGGGGGGACGCGAGGCACCCCTGGCTTCCTCTGGCCGACTGCCTCACCTTGGTACAAGAAGATATTCTGTGAGTCAAGAGGGACTCCAGAGAAGACATCATCAGTGCGTTTTGGGTAGCCCTGGTCCACCCGCTCGGCTTTGGCATCCAGCCTGGAGAAGGAAGCAGAACTGAGCAGGAGGCGGCTGACGGGGGGGGGGGGGTCCTCTTCCTCTTCCTCCTCCCTGCTCCCCCACCCTTCCCTTCCTTCCCAGTCCTGCAGGAGGGGGCACGAGGCAGCTTCTCCCCTCCACGGGGGGGGGGTCTAAAAGGGTCCTCCTGGGTTTCTTTGGGAGTTCAGTGTTCACATGAAGCGGCCTTCTGCCGGATCGGACCCCGCCCACTGGTCCGTCAGGGTCAGTATTGCCTGCTCAGACTGGCAGCCGCCTCCAGGGTCTCCGGCAGGGAAGGGCTTCTTTCTCTCATCATCGACTGCCGGATCCTTTTAACTGGAGAGGCTGCCGGGGACTGAACCTGGGACCTTCTGCATGCAAAACAGATGCTCCAGCCGCTGAGCCACGGCCCCTCCCAAACAACAGAAGATGTGAATACATGAAGCCCTCTTCTACAGGATCAGACCCCTCCCCTGGGCCCATCGAAGTCAGTCTTGTCTACTCAGGCGGGCAGCAGCTCTCCGGGGTCTCAGGCAGAGAAGTGTGTTTCCCATCACCTCCTGCCTGGTCCTTTTCACCTGGAGATGCCGCCAGGGACTGAACCCGGGACCTTCTGCATGGGAAACTGATTCTAAAGTCTATTCTACAGTCAAGCATTTAGGCCCTACATGAAGCTGCCTTCCACTGAATCAGGCCCTCGGTTGTTGCCTATTCAGACTCACAGCCGCTCCCCAGGGTCCCAGGCAGAGAGAGGCCTTTTCACATCGCCTCCTGCCTGGTCCTTTCAATGCCGGGGATTGAACCTGGGACCTTCTGCACGGGGATTGAACCTGGGACCTTCTGCACGCCAAGCAGAGGCTCTCACCACTGGGCCACAGCTCCTCCTCATGGCTCTCCAGGGTCTCAGGCTGAGGTCTTTCCCATCACCTACTGCCACAATCCCGAAGACGGGAGGCTGTGGAGCTGTTCGGCTTGACAGCATCCGTTCTCAGGAGGGTCCACTGGGTAGGCTGCTCACGCCCAGGGGAACCAGGGGTGGGCCGTTTCCCCTCCTCCCTCCTCTGAGACTGGCCTGCCAGCCCTTCTCCCGGCAGTGAGGAGATGCAGCTGCCGTCTCCAGAGGCAGGCCCCATAGAGTCTAGGGTGGCCAGCGCCCCAGCGGGGGGCTTTGGGGGGGCGTTACTGGAGGGGGTGGGGCGTCCCTAATGTGATGACGTCACACAGAGGTGATGTCATCGTGTTGGGGAGCGGCTGGCGGGCAGGAAGGAGGCCGCCAAATCAGGTGGCCCCCATCAAACTGGAGGGTGGGGGTCTGGAAACCCTAAAGGATTCCTCTAGCCAGGCCTGGTCTGGCCTGACTGGCCATGGGTTTCCAGGGCCAGAGAGGAGGAGGAAGAAGAAGAAGAAGAAGAAGAAGAAGAAGAAGAAGAAGAAGAAGAAGAAGAAGAAGAAGAAGAAGAAGAAGAAGAAGAAGAGGAAGAAGAGGAGGAAGAAGAGGAGGAAGAAGAGGAGGAAGAAGAGGAAGAAGAGGAGGAAGAAGAGGAGGAGGAGGAGATTGGATTTATACCGTGCCCTTCACTACCCAAGGGAGTCTCATATCTGCTCACAAACTCCTTCCCCTTCCCCTCCCCACAACAGATACCCAGTGAGGCGGGTGGGGCTGAGAGAGCTCTTGACAGAAACTGCTCTTTTTTAAGAACAGCTGTGCCAGAACTATGGCTTGCCCAAGGTCATCCAGCAGGTGCAAGTGGAGGAGTGGGGGAATCAAACCCGGTTCTCCCAGATTAGAGTCCGTGCACTTAACCACAACACCAAACTGGAGAGATTGGATTTATACCCCGCCCTTCACTACCCAAGGGAGTCTCAGAGCGGCTTACAAACTCCTTTCCCTCCCCCTCCCCACAACAGACACCTTGTGAGGGAGGTGGGGCTGAGAGAGCTCTTCACAGAAGCGGTTCTTTTTCAAGAACAGCTCTTATCAGAGCTATGGCTTGCCCAAGGTCATCCAGCCAGGTACAAGTGGAGGAGTGGGGAATCAAACCTGGTTCTCCCAGATTAGAGTCCGCGCACTTAACCACAAGAAGAAGAAGAACAGATTGGATTTCTACCCTGCCCTTCACTACCCAAAGGTGTCTCAGAGCGGCTGACAAACTCCTTTCCCTTCCCCTCCCTGCAACAGACATCCCGTGAGGCAGAGAAGCCTCACTCCCAAGCCTCACTCCTTGAGATGCCAGGTACAGTAAGCATGCACCCGTTCAGGCATGGCTCCTCCCCGGAGCTGGGGGGCGGGGGGAGCATTGGGAAAGGAGCCCCCACATTGGTTGGCTAGCAGTATCAAGGGAGACTGGCATATGCCCGTCCACCTTCCTTCTGCCCTTTGCCTGTGGCATACTGTGGTTCGGACTGCGTGGGCAGTGCTGGGGGCAGGGGGTGGCATTGCAGAAGGGCAACTCGAATGATAAAAGGGTTGGAACACTTTCCCTATGAGGAAAGGTTAAGGCGCTTAGGGCTCTTTAGCTTGGAGAAACGACGACTGAGGGGGTGACATGATTGAGGTTTACAAGATTATGCATGGGAAAGAGCAGGTAGGGAAAGAGGTACTTTTCTCCCTTTCTCACAATACAAGAACTCGTGGGCACTCCATGAAATTGCTGAGCGGTCGGGTTAGAACAGATAAAAGGAAGTACTTCTTCACCCAAAGAGTGATTAACACATGGAATTCACTGCCACAGGAAGTGGTGGCGGCTACAAGCATGGACGGCTTCAAAAGGGAAATAGATAAACATGTGGAGCAGAGGTCCATCAGTGGGTATTAACTACAAGGTATAGATAGGGACTCTGGGGCAAGTGATGCTCTGTCATCTTGGTGCTTGGGGGGGTCAACAGTGGGAGGGCTTCTAATGTCCTGGCCCCACTGGTGGACCTCCTGATGGCACCTGGTATTTCTGGCCACTGTGTGACAGGGAGTGTTGGACTGGATGGGCCTTTGGCCTGATCCAACATTGGCATCTCTTATGTTCTTATGTTCTTACTAGCAGTAAAGCCCGTTGTGAAAGCAATACAACGAGATCTAGAAAGAGGATCTGGGGGAGTGCTCTGGCTTTGGGCAATCACTGTCAATTTGCTGTGGTGACCTCAGCAGGGTATAATGACAGAGTCCACTGTTTTCTCCAGAGGAACTGATCTCTGCTACCTGAAGAGCAGTTGTAATTGTGAGTAATCTGTAGCCCTCACCTGGAGATTGGCAACAATTGTTACCCAGGACAAAATGGCTGGTTTGGAGGGTGGAGTCTATGGCAGTGTACCTGTCTGAGGTCCCACCCCTCCTCAAACCTCACCCTCTTCAGGCTCCATCCCTCAAGTCTCCAGGAATTTCCCATCTGGAGTTGGCAACCCTATCAGGATTGGCCCCAATGTGGTTTCTCCCAAAGGCCAAAGTAGGTGACAGGACCAAGCTTAGATGCCTACCAACAGGCACTGAGGGGAATGTAGGGTTGCCAGCTCTAAGGAGGGAAATACCTGGAGGCTTGGGGGGTGGATTCTGTAGAGGGCCGGGCAACGGAGGCATCGGCCTTCCGTCGCCCGCCTTGCCCCCCCAATCTTGGCCCGGGCGCCCGCGGCTCCTGCCAGCGGCCGCCCGACTCCAACCCCCCCGCGGCCACTCCAGCCAGGCGACGGAGGCATCGGCCTTCCGAAGTCCAATCAGCTTCCATATGCAAAAGACCTTGAAGGTTCCATATGCAACTGACATTCCAACTGCCTTGCGGGGAGGGGGGTGAGTTTGAAGTGTGGAATGCAGTGAAGTCCAATCAGCTTCCATATGCAAAAGACCTTGAAGGTTCCATATGCAACTGACATTCCAACTGCCTTGCGGGGAGGGGGGGGAGTATGAGGTGTGGAATGCAGTGAAGTCCAATCAGCTTCCATATGCAAAAGACCTTGAAGGTTCCATATGCAACTGACATTCCAACTGCCTTGCGGGGAGGGGGGTGAGTTTGAAGTGTGGAATGCAGTGAAGTCCAATCAGCTTCCATATGCAAAAGACCTTGAAACACTGGGCGGGACTGCACAAAGCAGCCAGTCAACCCAGCCAGCGTCTTCTGACTGACAGTTCAAGTGTCCATACACCAAAGGAGTGCATTTTAGAACTTTGGCACCCACTACTCAATTATATATAAGGAGAGATGACTAGATGGCGCTCCCCAGTCCAGAATCCCCGTACCTCCAGTACTTGTCTTCGTGAAAGAGCAGGGCCTTGCCACGGCCCTTCTGCAGTACCCCGAAGATCTTTGGCACGTCTCTGCTGATGCCCAGCTTCTCAATGCTCCGCGGGCCCAAAACTCTTGTCCCCTGGTACACCCAGAAGCGCTGGCCTGCAGGACACACAGAGAGAGAGTGAGTGCGCGGCTTGAAGTGGGCGGCCCTCTGCCCACAAATGGGTCACAGGCTCCTCTTGGAAGGTGCCCCTGAAACAGGCCCACAGCGGTCATCTCTGGGCCCCAGGACTGCCTGGCTTGCCACGGAGGTGGAGGGAGACCTCCGCTGGGTTCTGGCTGGAGCATTTGGGTCTTCTGTATTGAAAACAGATCAGCCAATATCATAATGTCCCTTTCACAGTCACTAGTCCCAGGGGAGTCCGGTAATTTACCCGTATCGCATACAATCTTTCTCGAGGGCCATGATGTACATACAGGACATAAGCAGTCTAAGCTGAGTTAGTGTGAGCTAGCTCACAGTTTTTTAGCCTCCATCTCACGGATTTTTGTCTTAGCTCAGACAAGATGGCTCCAGAGCAAACTAGCTTATGCAGTAGCCAAATCGCTCACTCACAACTTTAATGACAAAACCAAACAAGGACCCATGGTAAGTAGGAAAACCAACATACAACAAGTACCGTGCACAGATGATTATAACATATCATAAATAATTTTATATTTTTTGAAAAATATTTTTACAATAATTTGTACATATATAATAAATCATCTTAATCAAAAATATCAAAAATCATCTCCAAGAATCTCAAAAGCTATTTTACAACCTTTAATAATAGTCCTCGTGTTGGAGGAAGACACGAGCACATGTTATAAAGAGACTTTAAGGAGTCCTCCCTCTTAAAAAAACTTTATTTAACAGAGGTGGACTATTATTAAAGGTTGTACAATAGCTTTTGAGATTCTTGGAGATGATTTTTGATATTTTTGATTAAGATGATTTATTATATATGTACAAATTATTGTAAAATATTTTTCAAAAAATATAAAATTATTTATGATATGTTATAATCATCTGTACAACTTTAATGACAGCAGCTCACAAAGTTGGAAGTTTTGCTCACAAGACTCCACAGCTTAGAGGGAGCATTGGACTAAGGCGCAATAATTTCTCTTTGTGAGTATAAAACTCTTAAAACAGCAAATGGCGGCATATTTTCTAGGGTGCCACCGGAACCCCTGTGGCAGACATAATAACCTGCCTAGGAGAACACGTCTCTCTCAAGTTCAACCAGGCAGCCTGGTGTTTAAAAAAAAGAAAAATAAAAAGCACAAAATAGATCTGCCTTAAACACACATCTATTGTACGCAGTGCTATATACTTTTCCATACCCACCCTGGAAGTTGGCAACCCAAACGCAGGACTATGCCTCTGATGTTCCCTCTAAGCTGAGTTAGTGTGAGCTAGCTCACAGTTTCTTAGCCTCCGGCTCACACATTTCTGTCATAGCTCAGGAGGGATGGGGCTCCAGAGCAAACTGATGTATGCAGCAGCCAAATCACTCGCTCACAACTTTAATGCCAGGAGCTCACAAAGCAGTATTTTTTGCTCACAAGACTCCACGGCTCAGAGGGAGCATTGCCTTTGGTGTCTTTCGGATGGACCCTGGGGAGCTGGGGGGGGGGTTGAGAGAGATCCCTGCAAGGGCCACGCACCAGAGAAGAAGAAGAGCTTCTTGGTCAGCTTATCCTGGAAGGCGGCATCGACCACATCGGGGAGGGCTGGCCAGGTGTCCTGGATCCGCAGCGGGCCTTTGATCGGCCCCATTCCTGCCGCCGGCTTCTTCCAGTATTGCCTGGAGGGGGGACGGATGGGGGGGGGTCAAAGTGCCTGTGAGCTGGGAGGGGGAGGGAGACCAGGAACTGCCCCTCCCCAAGCGATGCATCCTTTTATCTGTTTCTGGACTGATGTGGGGCATTTACGTACCCTCCTGCCTTTCCCCTGTCACAGTCAGGGCACAGGTCTGTGCTCTCTCTCTCTCTCTCTCTCTCTCTCTCTCTCTCTCTCTCTCACACACACACACACACACACAAACCCACAGCCTTCCCTGCTAGCAGCCCCCCCCCCCCTCCTCCCCCACACCCGTGCACCAGGATCTCCCCCCCGCCCAGAGACACGCAGCCGCTGCTCACCCGTTCTTGAAGAGGTACAACTCCTTCTTGATCTGCGTCACGGCATCGAAGCCCTGGACTTTGCAGGCGTCACTCGTGGGCTCCACCGGGGTGGACTCGGTCACGGAGCCGTCCTCGCCCGAGGTAGACGTGTCATCAGCCTCCGTGGTGGTTTGGGTGGGGACGTCGGGCCTTTGGGTGGGGACGTCGGGCCTTTGGGTGGGGACGTTGGGCCTTCGAGTGGGGACGTCGGGCCTTCGAGTGGGGGGGCTGGGCCCAGTCCCGGAACCTAGAAGTGGAGGGGAGCGCTGTGTAAGACGAGGGGGCTGTGCCCATCTGGTGTGGCAAAAGATCCCTGCCACTGGGGGGAAGGGCGGGCTCAGTGAGGGCCTGGCAGGTTCCGAAGCCGCTGGGTGCCCGGTGAGCCACCGGAGGTAGTGCCACCCATCACAGCAGCGGCTCCTGAGCACCAGGGTGGTGGAGAGCCAGGTGCCAGTCACTCTCTCCGAGGAGGGAAGAGGACCTCGGTGCAAGAATTTCTCTTCTTCTCTGCATCGTTCAGTTTAGACGTTTGCCTCCTGCAATCTGCGCACACACCCCCCCCGAACTGGTTCGTCAGCCAGCTTCCAACCAAACGAACGTTCCTAAGGAGAATTTAGTGGCGAGGGGGTGTCTGGCCTGGCAGGACACACGCACAAACACACACACAAACCAGGCTTCCACTCACCGTAGAGGAACTGGATTCCAGCCACGTCGTCCGAGTGCAGGTGGAAATCAGCAACGTAGCGATACATGGGATACATCAGGGCGTCCTGAATGCTGGAATGCTCCAAGCCCAGCGAGTGGCCAAACTCATGCGCAGCCACCAGGAAGAGGCTGTACCCTGCAAGGCACAAGGCAGCTGCAGGAGAAGGCAGAGCTCTGACACACACACACACACCCCCGAGCCCTCCCCGAACTCCCCAGTGTCGTCGCCCCCCCCCCGGGCACCAAGGATTCCTGAGCCCAGCAGGGCCACAGCTGATGCCCCTCCCCACATCCTACACACACACACACACACCACCTTCACTGGGGTCATAAGAATGTAAGAACAGCCCTCCTGAGCCCAACCAGTGAGGGCCCCTCTAGTCCAACCTCCTGTCTCACAGAGTGGCCAATAGGGTCGCCAGGTCTGGCCTGGGAAATGCCTGGAGACTTTGGGGGTGGAGCCAGGAGAAGGCGGGGTTTGGAGAGGGGAGGGGCCTCAGCATAGTACAACGGCAAAGAGTCCTCCCTTCAAAGCAGCCCTTTTCGCCTGGGGAGCTGATCTCTGTCAGCTGGAGATCAGTTGACAAAGCGGGAGATCCTCAGGCCCCACCTGGAGGCTGGCAACCTTAGTGGTCAACAACAGGGCAGAGAGGCCGAGACCTTCATAAGAACATCATAGAATCACAGAGTTGGAAGGGGCCAGACAGGCCACCTAGTCCCACCCCCTGCTCCATCCAGGGTCAGCCTAGAGCATCCCTGACAACGGTTTGTCCAGCTGCTGCTTCAAGACTGCCAGGGAGGGGGCGCTCACCACCTCCCCAGGCAGCCCATTCCACTACTGCACAACTCTGACTGTCAAAAGGTTTTTCCTAATATCCAGAAGAGTCCTGCTGGATCACACCAGTGAAGGTCCATCAACCCCAGCATATCCCATCTCACACAGTGGCCAACCAGTTCCTCTGGAGGGCCAACAACGGGGCAGAGAGGCTGAGGCCTTCATAAGAACCTCAGAAGAGCCCTGCTGGATCAGACCAGCGAGGGTCCACCTAGTTCAGCCTTCTGTCTCACACAGTGGCCAGCCAGTTCCTCTGGAGGGCCAACAACGGGGCAGAGAGGCTGAGGCCTTCATAAGAACCTCAGAAGAGCCCTGCTGGATCAGACCAGCGAGGGTCCACCTAGTTCAGCCTTCTGTCTCACACAGTGGCCAGCCAGTTCCTCTGGAGGGCCAACAACAGGGCAGAGAGGCCGAGGCCTTCGTAAGAACATTGGAAGAGCCCTGCTGGATCAGACCAGTGAGGGTCCATCTAGTCCAGCCTCCTGTCTCACACAGTGGCCAGCCAGTTCCTCTGGAGGGCCGACAACAGGGCAGAGAGGCCGAGGCCTTCGTAAGAACATCGGAAGGGCCCTGCTGGATCAGACCAGTGAGGGTCCATCTAGTCCAGCCTCCTGTCTCACACAGTGGCCAGCCAGTTCCTCTGGAGGGCCGACAACAGGGCAGAGAGGCCGAGGCCTTCGTAAGAACATCGGAAGGGCCCTGCTGGATCAGACCAGTGAGGGTCCATCTAGTCCAGCCTCCTGTCTCACACAGTGGCCAGCCAGTTCCTCTGGAGGGCCAACAACGGGGCAGAGAGGCTGAGGCCTTCATAAGAACCTCAGAAGAGCCCTGCTGGATCAGACCAGCGAGGGTCCACCTAGTTCAGCCTTCTGTCTCACACAGTGGCCAGCCAGTTCCTCTGGAGGGCCAACAACAGGGCAGAGAGGCCGAGGCCTTCGTAAGAACATCGGAAGGGCCCTGCTGGATCAGACCAGTGAGGGTCCACCTAGTCCAGCCTACTGTCTGACACAATGGCCAGCCAGTACTCTGGAGAGCCAACAACACGGCACAGAGGCCAAGGCCTTCCCCCAATGTGGCCTCCTGGCTCCAGGAGTCAGAGGCTGACTGAACGTGGGGTCCCCTTCATTCACCATGGCTGCTAGCCACTGATAGACCTCTCTCCTCCATGGAGGAAATGGCTCCTTTGGAGGGTGGACTCTGTGGCCCTGCACCCCACTGAGGTCCCTTTTAAAACCATCTGTGCCTGTGGCCCCCGTTGTGCTATCCCCCCTTTAGTGGGAAGGGTGGTCCCGCCCGCCCTCACTCCCCACCAGGTCTGAGCCCCCATCACTGCCGGAGGGGGGACCCTCTATTGCCCACCTCTCCCCCAGGGACTGAGCGTGGCTGGTGGCCCTCAGGCGGGGCCGCACATCCCAGTGGGGGAAAGCAGACCCCTCCGTGCCTGCCGGGTCAGGGGCAGGAGACCCAGGTGGCACCAACCTTTATCGGGGCAGAAGCCCCACTTCTTATCCGTGTCGTAGTCGCTGGTGGTGGCACACCACAGCTTCCCGTCGGACCGTCCCTCGGAGGTGCAGGCGCTGTACGTCTGGCGCAGGAAGGTGAAAGGGAAGACACACTCCTCGCCGGGGGAGTTCCCGCCGAACACGGCCGTGTCTGCAGAGGAGGGGGCAGTGAGCAGAGGCCGGAAGAGCACCGGCCTCCGAGGGGGGCCCTTACTGAACAGCCGTTCTGGCCAAGGAGGCACACCAGCCCCACCCAGGAGTCGCACACACGTGGGCAATGCATCCAGATGGCAGCTGCAGCAGGGGCCCACAGCTCTGCCCCTCACCTCTCCTGTGGCAAGAGGCAACGTGGGCACTCCGGCAATTCTATGGGGTTTGAAAGGGCCGGAAGCCCTGTCCCCAGCACGTGCAGGGCCCCTGTTTTGCCAGCCCTGGGCCTCAAGTTTGGTGTGAAACTCGGCTCGCTGAGGCTCGGCTACCCAGCAGCAATGCTGGGATAGGACTTCTCCACCCCCCGGCAGGGAAGAAGAAGGACCCGGCCAGGACACCCCCGCCCCACTGGCCAGGCCGGAGCCCCAGCCCCTCCCGAAGCACGCCCCCTACCTCTGGTGGGGCAGAAGCCGTATTTCTTGTCCTGGTCAAAGTTGTCAGTGGTCGCGCACCAGCGGTAGCCGTCCGTGCGCCCCTCGGTGGTGCAGCCGTCGTAGGACTTGCCCTCGAAGACGAAGGGGAAGACACACTTTGCTCCGTCGCTGTTCCCGTCGAAGGTGTACAGAACTGGAAAGCGACGGCGGAGAAAAGGGCCTCGGTCAGACAGCCCCCCCCGGGGGGGGTTAGAAGGGTTGCTCTCCCCCAGCAGGGAGTTCTGCAGAAAAGGCGGCACCATGGCCAGGACCACACTAGACCACACGTGGGAGTCCGGCCGCCTCGTGGCCCCTCCGACGTGGCGGCTGAGAGAGCACAGAGGAGCCCTCCAGGGGAAGGCCTCAGGGTTGCCCCCGAGGGGACCCCCTCCCCCCACAGACTGACGCTGGGCTCCGCTCCCCTTCCAAGTCCCTCCTCCCCAGCTAGTAGGGATGCCAGCCTCCAGGCGGGGCCTGGGGATCCCCCGGAATCACAGCGCTTCTCCCGTCTGCAGAGAGATCAGTTCCACCGGAGGAAACGGCTGCTTCGGATGGGGGAGTCTCTGTGGCATGGTGCCCCCCCCACTGAGGCCCCGTCCTTCCCGGGTTCCAGCCCCACATCTCCTGGAGTTTCCCAGCCTGCACCTGGCCACCCGACCAGCCACATCTCTCCCCCCCTCCCCGCAAAGCTTGCATGTGCCCTGAGGGAAGGGTCTGGACCAATGCTCCCTCTAAGCTGTGGAGTCCGGTGAGCAGAACGGGAAATGCTGCTCAGCCCCAGTGCCCTGCAGGGCCCTCCCTGTCCCTCCCCTCCCCCCACCCCCATCCCAGGGCAGAGAGAGAGAGAGCGCAAACACATCTGCATCACAGCCGAGGAAGGGAAGCCCTCAGGCGCATAGTGCGTGGAGGGGAGCTGCAGAGGTCTTAGGCCCTGTCTGTTCCCCTCCCTCGCCTGCCCCCCGCAGCCTGCTCTTACGTTCGCTGGGGCAGAATCCATAGGTCTTGTCCTGGTCGAAGCTGGCCGTGGTGGCGCACCAGGGCAAACCATCCGAGCGACCATCGGTGGTGCACGTGGAGTAGGACTTTCCCTCAAAGATGTAGGGGAAGTGGCAGAGGGCCCCGTTGGCGTTCCCGTAGTAGGTCTTCACCACTGCCAGGGGGAGAAAAGGAGACATAGATGGCCGGATGGCCAAAGGGGTAGGCTGGATGGGTTTAAGTTACGGGCAGGAAGGTACCAGCTGGATATTAGGGGGGAAATTTACAGTAGTTCATCAGTGGGATTGCTAAGGGTGGTGGTGAGCTCCCCCTCCCTGGCAGTTGTCAAGCAGCGGCTGGACAAACCCTTGTCAGGGATGTTCTAGTCTAGGCCGATCCTGCACTGAGCAGGGGGTTGGACTAGATTGCCTTTATGGCCCTTTCCAACTGCGATCCTAGGATTCTGTAGGCTGGCTCTCCCTCCCCTAGGTTGGTCTCTGGAGGGAGCCAAGGGTTCGAGTCCCGCTCCTGAAGCACGGCCTGACTCACCACTTCCAGTGCCCAGAGTCCAGGATTCGTCATCGTCAAAATGGGCGTCTCCGCTAAAGCGGTCTTTGCCCGGAGGGAAGGCGTGTGCCAGGAGCCCATCCTTGCCGTCAAAGGGGTAGCCATCGCCATGTTCTGGGGACACAAACCAGCAGGCAGCTAGCTGGTCAGGCTCCGCGTTCGAGAGAGACTCCGGGGGGGGCACGTCAGCCTTTGTGCCCTGCAGATGCTGCCCCTCCCCTGGCCCGCCCAGCCCTCACAGACCCACGGCGGCCCTCCCTCTCCTCACCCACCTTCAGTTCCAAACCGGATCTCAATGTCGACCTTCCCTCTCTCCTTGCGCGTGAACGTGAGCGGCGTGACATCACTCCACACCTTGAAGGCCCTTTGGAAGGCGTCCTCTATGATGGAGGCGTCCAGGTCAGGCGAGTAGTTCAGCACTCTGGGGGAGGGGGGGGGACACACCAAGATCAGGAGCCATGCCAATGGGACTGTGTTCCCTCTAAGCTGAGTTAGTGTGAGCTAGCTCACAGTAGTTTAGCCTCCGGCTCACACATTTTTGTCTCCGCTCAGGAAGGAACAAACTAATTTACGCAGCAGCCAAATCACCTGCTCACCACTTTAATGGCAGCAGCTCATCAAGTGGAATTTTTGCTCACAAGACTCCGCAGCTGAGAAGGAAGGAGCATTGCAGCCAGTGTCCCCTCTAAGCTGAGTGAGTGTGAGCCAGCTCACAGTTTTTGAGCCTCTGGCTCACCCATTTTTGTCTCCGCTCAGGAAGGAGGGCTCCGGAGCAAACTAGTTCATGCAGCAGCCAGATCGCTCGCTCACAGCTTTACTCCCAGTATCTCACAAAGCAGAATTTTTGCTCACAAGAAGACTCGGCAGCTTTCAAGCCAGAGCACTGGAAGTGGCAGAGCCAGCTTGTGCGGGGGGGGGGGTTGGAATCGACTGGCCACCCCCTGGACCATTCTCTGCAGCTTACCCCCACAGTGCCGGCCTCTGGGACAGGAAGCCCCAGGAGGTCTGAGGGTGGAGCCTGGGGAGGGGAGGGGTTTGGAGAGGGGAAGGGCCTCCGCAGGCTAGAAGGCCAGGAAGGGCACCCTCCAAAGCAGCCGTTTCCCCCCAAAGGAACTGACCTCTGTTGCCTGGAGATGAACTGTGATCCCAGGAGAGCTTCGGGCCCCGCCTGGGGGCTGGCAACCCTGGGCACAGAGTGGCCCAAAGAGTTCCAGCTGGAGAGGGAACCTGGCCAGTGCTGGGCTCTCCCTCTTTCCCACCGTGCACAGAAACTGAGACTTTAGATCACGGCGGAAAGGTCCTCCTGACAAAGAAGCTCATTTGGTGGCTATGTGATAAAGGGCCTTTTGGGTGGCGGCCCCACGGCTATGGAACAATCTCCCCGGAAGATGCGCCTGGCCTCCCTCACTGTTGATCTTGAAGAGGCCGCTGAAGACGGTTTTATTGAGGACCAGGGCATTTTTTCCCTGGGGGAATGTGCCGGAATGGAGCCCCAGAATTTATTCGACAAAATTCTTTTTAAAATGTTTGAGTTTTCAGTATACAGATTGAAAACTCCATTTCCCTCTTGAGGTGTTCGGGCACCTCTCTCTTTTTTTTTTAAAGCCCTGTTTAGGACTGCATTTGATTAAAGCAGTCTGGAGCTGTGATTTTAAATGTTGGTTTTATGTATTCTTTTTAATGTATCTTATTTGTAAGCTACCTTGAGCTTCGTGATGTTTTAATGTTTTAAATAAAATAAAATAAATACACCAGTTTGGTGTGGTGGTTAAGTGCGCGGACTCTAATCTGGGAGAACCAGGTTTGATTCCCCACTCCTCCACGTGCAGCTGCTGGTGTGACCTTGGGTCAGTAATAAGTTCTTTCAGAGCTGTTCTCTCAAGGGCAGTTTCTGCCAGAGCTCTCTCACCCCCACCTACCTCACAGGGTGTCTGTTGTGGGGAGGGGAAGGGAAAGGAGATTGTAAGCCACTCTGAGACTCCCTTGGGTAGTGAAGGGCGGGGTATAAATCCAATCTCTTCTTCTAAATAACTATGAGGCAGCCAAAGGGGAGGGGCTGTGGCTCACTGGTAGAGCCTCTGCTTGGCATGCAGAAGGTCCCAGGTTCAAGCCCTGGTATCTCCCATTAAAAGGACCAAGTAGCAGGTGATGGGAAAGACCTTTCTCTTCCTGAGACCCTAGAGAGCCACTGCCAGGCTGAATAGACAAGACTGAACATTGATGGACCAAAGGTCTGATTCAGTAGATGGCAGCTTCATGTGCTCGGAGGCCCACTCTGTGCCTGAACTCACTGGTAGGTGATGTCGGTGTGGTCCCACTTGAGGTCCCCCTGGAAAGTCTGGAAGCTGCCAACGTCCGGAACTCCGCAGCGAGGGGCTCGCATGGCATCCAGGGTTGGGGAGTCCAACTGCCCCGTCTCCTTCAAGCCCAGCCTCTGCTGCATCTTCTTGAGAGCAGAGGCCAGGGTCACCTGACCGCCGCCGCCCGAAATCTCCGACTCTTTTAAATATCCAAAATGCTGGAGGTAGTGCTGGAAGGGAACAGGAGGAAGAAGGTGGGCATCGGATGACGCTGGCAGACAGAGACAGGTACACGCAGGCCCCCCCACATGCACAGTGCAGGTGAAAACAGATTTTTGAAACTGTGCTCCCAGAGGCCGTAGAGGGCAAAGCGGAGCTATGGATCTGTGCCCTTCCTCTGCGCTGGGAAGGGATTCCGGAGTCTCCAGGGTCCCAGCTGCTGTAGACCCTGAGAGCCACTCATCTCCAGACAAGGAGGCTGCAGGGCAGAACCGCTGAACTAGAACGTACCGGCAGGCTCCATTCTATTCACAATGGACCTAACTGGCATTCTGGGTTTCTTTCCCCTCGAGGGGGATTCGCTGAGAATGGCACGGCTAGAAAGCCTGCTGCTGCAAATGGGCCAGTTCTGATCATGTACCCAATTGGGCTCCCGGATCCTCCCAGACCCACCTCCTAGGGTCGTTGGACCCACTGCTTGCAAAATGTTTTTCTCCATGCCTGTTTCTGCAGGTAGCTGATAACCGAGGCCAATCCTGCGTAGGGCTGCCCCGCCCCTTCTGCCACCCACACCTCCGCCGACCGGATCCGACTCCTCCAGGAGCACCTTCGGGACCGGCAAGGTTTTCAGGTCCGGGGTGGGGGGTCGCCCTGTTAGTCTGAAGCAGCAGGACCCACGTCTGTCTGAGTCCCAGCCGGGACACCTCGGAGACCAACCAAGTCTTATTCTAGGTATAAACTTTCCTGGGCATGCACCCTTCACTGCGCGCATACTGTGTGCACGGAAAAGCTTGTGCCCAGAATAAACCTTGGTTGGTCTTCAACGGAGGCCTTTGACTCTGGGAAGCATCCCCCCCCCCGAATCTCGCTGGTCTCAAAGGCGCTCCTGGACTCTCATCTAAGTGCCCCCCTCCCGCTCAGCCCAGCTGCCCTTTAGGAAAGAACACCAGCTCGTGTAGCCCCTGCGAGGATCCTGGTCCTGTCCTCCCCCTCCAGGGTGTCCTGGGCAAATACGCAGCCCACAAGGGTGTGTGTATCGCCCGTGGTCTGGTGGGGGCAGGGGCGGATCCAGGCTCACTGACCCATCTTGGTGCCCCCCCCCCGCTCCTTTCCACACTGACCCCCAGTCCCTTTTAGCTGTTGACCTGTCTGACCAGATAGACAATGCAGGATGCAGCCATACAAACATTTATTCATAGGATAGCACCATAGACGGTACCAACTAAGGTTTTCACCCTTTCCCCAACTTTGTGGTGCCTCCCTGGCACCCTAAGCACCTACTTCGTCTGCTTCATGGTTAATCTGCCCCTGGGGGGGGTCATCGGGCCCCCCCCGCCCCCATCAGTCTTCCATCCAGCACAAAGGAGACCATGTCAAAGCCGGCTCCCCCCCACCCCCAGAGCTGGGATGAGAACCTGTTCGTTTCACATGCCGACACGCGCGCACGCACACACACACACACACACACAAACTGGTGTCTGTCAAGGGCGCACCGGAGCAGCAACTTGGGGGGAAGGGGGGGTCACCGCCGGGCAGGCGGCCAAGAGACCTCCGGTCTTGCCGGGCACAGACCACCCAGGACAGGCGCGTCCACCAGAAGCTGAAGCCAGGGTTGGCCGAAGAAGCCCGACGTGCGTTTGCGGGCCCTGCCGAGAGAGCCGTCGAGGCGGCGCCCGTCCTCCCTGAAGAAGACCCACCCGCCACCAGCAGCAGTCTCGGCACTGACTTAGGCGCACCTCCACGTGGGCCGGCCCACCGCGGTCCCCAATGGAGCCCCATTCTCCCTCCGCCCCTCCACCGCACCCCCCCCTCGGCGGCCCCCTGGCTGGGAGGTCTCTGGAAGCAGAGCCGGGCGGGGGGCGGCGGGCGGCGGGCGGCGCTCCTCCCGTAGGTCTCCTCCCGAACAAGCAGCGGCACTTACGGTGGCCAGCTCCACGTCGCTCCGCTGGCTGACCAGCTCCCCGGGGAAGGAGATGACTACCGGCGCCTGCTCCTGCTGGAGCGGGACGGCCGTCGAGGGACGGCCCAGGGACAGGAGCCCCAGGAGGAGGAGGAGGAGGGCCAGCCCCATCTCTGCTTGCGCGTCTGCCGGCGACCGTGCTGTCCTCGGGGTGCGGAGCGGGTGGCGGATCCTCTGCAGCGCTGCCTGATGCACGCCGCCGGCCCCGCCGCCGGCCCATTTATCCTCGGAGGACCCGGCGGGCGGGCGGGGGGGTGAGTCACCCTCCACCCCGCCCCGGAGTCACCGGCTTCTCTCTCGGGAGGGGCAGGAGGGATTGCAGAAGCAGCCTGTGCCCGGTTGGCCACTTCCGGCGGGGCTGTCTCAACTCTCTGTTCACTAACCCACAGGATGTGTGAAAGCCAGGCAGGACCCCCCCCCCCACCAGCCAGCCAGCCATGTCCGGACCCTGCTGCCCCTCTTCAGGGAGAGGGGGGAGAAGTCCTCCCTGAGGGGCTGCCGGGTGGGACTCTCCCTGGGTGCACGAGAAGCCTGGGCTGGCCCTTGACACTTGGCCTCTCCTGGTCTTGAAGGAGAACATCAGAGAAGGGCCCTGCTCGCTCAGGCCAGGCAGGGCCCATCGAGTCCAGGGTTCCCTCTCAGCTGAGTTACATTTTTGTCTCAGCTCAGGAAGGAGGGCTCCAGAGCAAACTGATTTGTGCAGCAGCCAAATCGCTCATGGCTCACAACTTTGAAGAGAAGAGAGAAGAGATTGGATTTATACCCAATGGCCCTTCACTACCCAAAGGAGTCTCAGAGCGGCTCACAAACTCCTTTCCTTTCCCTTCCCCTCCCCACAACAGACACCCGGTGAGGTCGGTGGGGCTGAGAGAGCTCTTGACAGCAACGGCTCTTTCAGGAACAGCTGTGCCAGAGCTTGTGACTGACCCAAGGTCACATCAGCCCGTGCAAGTGGAGGAGTGGGGAATCAAACCCGGTTCTCCCAGATTAGAGTCCGTGCACTTAATCACTACACCAAACTTTAATGCCAGGAGCTCACAAAGTAGAATTTTTGCTCACAAGACTCCACAGCTTAGAGGGAGCCTTTCTGGCACAGAGGCCTGCCTCCTTTCTGGGACCTGGCCTCCTAGCCCTGGGGTTCATTGGAGCTGGTAGCCATGGAGGGGCCTGCCCTCCACAAACCACCTGCCCAATCCACCTGGGAGAAGAGAAGAGAAGAGAAGAGAGAAGAGATTGGATTTATACCCCGCCCTTCACTACCTGAAGGAGTCTCAGAGCGGCTGACAAACTCCTTTCTCTCCCCCTCCCCACAACAGACAGACACCCAGTGAGGTAGGCGGGGCTGAGAGAGCTCTGGCAGAAACGGCTCTTTTCCAAGCACAGCTCTTGTCAGAACTACAGCTTGCCCAAGGCCATCCAGCCAGGTGCAAGTGGAGGAGGAGTGGAGGATCAAACCCGGTTCTCCGCAGATTAGACTCTACATAAGAACATAAGAACATAAGAGACGCCAATGTTGAATCAGGCCAAAGGCCCATCCAGTCCAACACTCTGTGTCACACAGTGGCCAGAAATACCAGTGCCATCAGAAGGTCCAGCAGTGGGGCCAGGACATTAGAAGCCCTCCCACTGTTGACCCCCCCCCAAGCACCAAGAAGACAGAGCATCACTTGCCCCAGAGCCCCTAGCTATACCTTGTGGCTAATAGCCACTGATGGACCTCTGCTCCATATGCTTATCTAATTCCCTTTTGAAGCCATCCATGCTTGTAGCACCCACCACTTCCTGTGGCAGTGAATTCCAAGTGTTAATCACTCTTTGGGTGAAGAAGGACTTCCTCTTATCCGTTCTAACCATCTTTTCTCCAAGCTAAAGAGCCCTAAGCGCTTTAACCTTTCCTCATAGGGAAAGTGTTCCAACCCTTTTATCATTCGAGTTGCCCTTTTCTGCACTTTTTCCAAAGCTATAATATCCTTTTTAAGGTGTGGTGCCCAGAACTGCACACAGTATTCCAAATGAGGTCTCACCATTGATTTATATAGGGGCATTATTATATTGGCTGATCTGTTTTCAATACCCTTCCTAATAATCCCCAGCATAGCATTGGCCTTCTTTATTGCAGTCACACACTGTCTCGACATTTTCAGTGAGTTATCCACTACAACTCCAAGATCTCTCTCTTGCTCAGTCTCTGCCAGTTCAGACCCCATCAATGTGTATTTATATTTAGGATTTTTGGCTCCAATGTGCATCACCTTGCACTTGGCCACATTGAACCCCATTTGCCATGTTGACGCCCACTCGCCCATCCTTGACAGATCCCCTTGGAGTGCCTCACAATCCTCACTGGTTTTCACCACCCTGAACAACTTTGTATCATCCGCAAATTTAGCCACTTCACTGCTTACTCCCATCTCCAAATCATTAATGAACAAGTTAAAAAGCAGTGGACCAAGTACTGATCCCTGCGGTACCCCACTGCTTACCACCCTCCACTGAGAAAATTGCCCACCTACACTCACTCTCTGTTTTCTATGAACTAGCCAGTTTTTGATCCATAAAAGGACTTGTCCTTCTATCCCATGATTTTTGAGCTTACTTAGGAGCCTTTGATGAGGAACTTTATCAAAAGCTTTCTGGAAGTCAAGGTAAATAATATCTATTGGATCCCCCTTGTCCACATGTTTGTTCACCCCCTCAAAGAACACTAACAGGTTAGTGAGACAAGATCTTCCCTTACAGAAACCGTGCTGAGTCTGCCTCAATAGGTTTTGTTCATCTATGTGCCTACTAATTCTTTCCTTAATAATGGTTTCCACCAATTTACCCGGTATCGACGTCAGACTGACTGGCCTGTAATTTCCCGGATCTCCTCTGGAACCCTTTTTAAAGATGGGAGTGACATTAGCTACCTTCCAATCCTCAGGAATGGAGGCAGATTTTAAGGAAAGATTACATATCTTTGTCAGGAGATCTACAAGTTCACATTTGAGTTCTTTCAGAACTCTCGGATGTATGCCATCTGGGCCTGGTGATTTTTCAGTTTTTAAGTTGTCTATCAGTTTTAGGACCTCCTCTCTCGTCACCTCAATCTGACTCAGGTCTTTCAACACCCCTCCTGAAATCAGTGGTTCTGGAGTGGGCAAGCACTTCTCATCTTCCACAGTGAAGACGGAGGCAAAAAATGCATTTAGCTTCTCAGCCATTTCCCTATCATCCTTCAATACTCCTTTTACCCCTTGGTCGTCCAAGGGCCCCACTGCCTCCCTGGCTGGTTTCCTGTTTCTAATGTATTTGAAGAAAGTTTTATTGTTGGTTTTTACGTTTTTTGCTATATGCTCCTCATATTCCCTTTTTGCCTGCCTGACCTCAGACTTGCATTTTATTTGCCATAGCCTCTGTTCCGTTTTATCAGCCTCACTGTGACTAGCTTTCCACTGCTTAAAGGAATTCTTTTTACTTTTTACAGCCTCCATTACTCTGTTTGTTAACCATGCAGGCTTTTTCCTCTACGCACTTAACCACGACACCAGTATGGCTCTCCACAGAATGTATGAAACCTAGCAAGGACAAGCAAGCGGGGTGTATGACCATGTGCGCATGCATGTGTCTGGATCGTGACCATATGCAGAAAAGGGGGGGAGGTTTCCCTCCTCCTCCTCCACTCCAGCTCACCCCTTCAGTGAGAGGCTCTGGGATCTGGTCTTTCCTTTCATGCCCTGTGCTCAGGAGTCAACAAAGTGCCTCTTTCCCAGGTCCATTTTCCCGGTGTGCTCCTAGTGTCTTCTGCAGGAATACAGAGGGACAGAGAGGCCTCCTGCTCATGTGTGTGTGTGAGCAGAGCCCTCAAGCCCCAGCTAGGGGCTTTCCAGGCGAGCGAGAAGCAGAGGTGGTCTGCCCTTGCCTTCCTCGGCAGAGTCTTCCTTGGTGAAGAGAAGAAGAAGAAGAGATTGGATTTATACCCCATGGCCCTCCGCTACCCAAAGGTGTCTCAGAGCAGCTTACAACCTCCTTTCCCTCCCCCTCCCCACAACAGATACCCAGTGAGGTGGGTGGGGCTGAGAGAGCTCTGACAAAAACGGCTCTTTTTCAAGGACACCTCTTGACAGAACTACGGCTTGCCCAAGGTCGTCCAGCCAGGTGCAAGTGGAGGAAGAGTGGGGAATCAAACCCGGCTCTCCCAGATTAGAGTCCTCTGCACACTTAACCATTACACCAAACTGGTGGTTTCGCTTCCAAGCACCAGCCCTACTTAGCTTCTGAGATCTGGGGAGGCCAGGCTCTCCCATGCCGCCTTCCCTCCCCAGGGACTGAATTGACACTCTGCATCTCATGGCTGTTAAGAAGTCTTACACAGTATACTGTCATGCGGGTTTTGGAGATCATAAATGACTGTGCGTTGGAGCCACTAGCCAGAGAGCCAACTAGATTGGTCGTGACCAGGGGTCATTTCCTGCAGGAGCGCACGGGAGCGGAGCTCTGGCAGTAAAGAGCCCAGGGGGCGGGCACATGCAACAAGCCCCACCCCCTGCTCCCAGCAGCCCTCAGTCAGAGCAAGAAGCAGCCAGGTAAGTTGCAGAGCCCCCCACCCAGCCCCCTGACCCAAAACAGTCCAGTGGCACCTTTAAGACCAAGTTTTATTCAGGTACAAGCTCTCCCTCCTCTGCGAGGACAGATCTGCACATCTCCCCCCCCCCAATAGCTAGCAATCCAAAACAGCCCAATGGCACCTTTAAGACCAAGTTTTATTCAGGTACAAGCTCTCCCTCCTCTGCGAGGACAGTTCTGCACATCTCCCACCCCCCCAGCGC
>NW_015169255.1:140543-166413 GCF_001447785.1 Gekko japonicus
CCCCCCCATAGCTAGCAATCCAAAACAGCCCAGTGGCACCTTTAAGACCAAGTTTTATTCAGGTACAAGCTCTCCCTCCTCTGTGAGGACAGATCTGCACGTCCCTCCCCCCCAAAAAGCTAGCAATCTAAAACAGTCCAGTGGAGCCCGAGCGGTGGGTGTTGCCTTCTAACACACTTCCGGTGATGCCAGGGTGGCATATGCAAATAAATTATGCCAATGAGTTATGCTAATGAACTCCCGTACCTCTTTTTCTATGAAATGACCCCTGGTAGTGACCCTGGACTTGTTGAACACATGTGAAGTTGCCTTATATTGAAATAAATCCTTGGTCCATCAAGGTCAGTATTGTCTACTCTGATGGGCCTCGGCTCTCCAGGGGCTCAGGCGGAGGAGGTCTTTCACATCACCTATGACCTGAACGTTTTAACTGGGGGTGCTGGGGATTGAACCTGAGACCCTCTGTATGCCAAGCAGAGACTCTTCCACTGAGCCACAGCTGGGCTCCAGACCTGGTGTGGGATCCAGATGTTGTGGCACCCGTTGGGAACAGTGACCACAACACCATCAAGTTCAGCATTCATGGAATGGAAATGTGTCTCCTCAGTCCAAAACAATCACTTTTAATTTCAGAGGGCAAACTTTGCAAATACGAGGGTTCCAGTCCGGAAGAAGTTAAAAGAGACTCAGAACCATGCGGGAACAATCTAAAACTGCACGAATGGATGCCCGGATGAAATGCACACCCCACGTCAGGAAAGGCCCTGCTGAGTCTAGAAGGATGCTTGCGTGGCTGACCACTCAAACCAAGAAAGCCATAAAAGGCAAAAATACTTCCTTTCAAATGTGGAAGTTCTGCCCCAAAAGCGGCGGTCAGAAAGGAGCACACATTCTAGCAAAACACATGTCAGCTGAAAATAAGATGAGCAAAAAAGAGAATCCAAGGAGCAGATTGCTCAAAACACTAAGACGTACAATAAGCACACACACATATGCATACACAGACCTTTATTGGCATATATTAGGTTACAGGGAGAAGCAAAAACAAATAAAGAGGTAACAAAGAAAAATGAGTCAACCATATGCATTTATACATTGCACAATGGATCCTTAATTACCAAACTTAGAAACAGGACGACCTTTTCAGTTATTTCAGGTGACAAATCATTCAGGAGATGGTGCATTTCTTCAAAGGGCCAGGTTGGGCCTTTGGATGACATACCAGTTGGGCCTTCGGATGACAAAGGAATGCAAGGATTACTTGAAGAAGGTGGGGAGATGGTAGAGAAAAGGAAGCAATTCTTTGCTTCTCTTTGTACTGTGTAAAATAGGGGGCACTCGTCAATTCCGTGGCCATTGTTTTCAGGAAGGGTGTCTGAAGAGCTGAGTCAAATTGAGATGATGACAGATGAAGTTCAAGGACTACTAGGCAAACAGAAAACTAGTAAGCCGTCAGGTACAGTTGACATACACCTGAAGGTTGTTGAGGAATTCAAATATGAAACTGTTGATCTACTAAGCAGCATACCTAGCTCGGAGTCCACTAACACCTTAGAGACAAACAAGATAGATTCAGGTGGGTAGCCATGTTAGTCTGAAGCAACAGAATAAAGTTGGAGTCAGATTTTTGAGAGTCAAAGTTTCCTTCATCAGTAACTGGTTACTAAAATCAGCCTTGATGCCAGAGGACTGGAAGGTGGCAGATATGGCCGGGATCCAACATACCTAAGGGACCGCCTTTCCCCATATGTTCCCCCACGGGCACTACGGTCAGGGACGCAACATCTCCTGACGATGCCAGGCCCCAAGGAGGCCAGGCTGGCTGCTACCAGGGCCAGAGATTTTTAAGTGGCGGCTCCTGCCTGGTGGAACGAGCTCCCGGAGGAGATCTGGGCCCTGCGGGACCTTGTGCAGTTCCACAGGGCCTGCAAGACTGAGCTCTTCCGCCAGGCTTTCAAGTAGGAGCCGCCACCACTACTGTACCATCGTTATGTTACCATCAGTCTGGCCCTGGGAAGAGAGCACAACAGTGTCGCGTGGAACTAAGAGCATTGAGTAGATGTACCTCCCTGCAAGGAAAGGCTGGAGAGGGAGTCTGGGACTCTTTAGCCCACCTCAGGGTCTTTCAGAAGCCTCTCCAAGGGGCCCGGCTGGATCAGACCAGTGGCCCATCTAGTCCTGCCTCTGGAGGGCTGGCACAGAAGGCAGAGCGGCCAGGACCTTCCCCTGATGTTGCCCAATCCACCCCAGGAGTCTCTCGTCTTCCTGGAAAGAAGAGGAAAAGCAGAGCCAGGCTGTTTGGGGCTGACCACTTCCTGCGGCTGTCCAGACCATTTGTTCACTAATCCACAGGATGTTTGAAACCCAGCCAGGACGACCAACTGGGGGGGGGGGCCTGCCGGGATCACAGTTATCTTTAGGGGAAGGGAGGGAGGGGGTCTCCTCTGTCACCCCAAATCACCCCTCAGCAAGAAGCTGTGGAACCCATTGCCTCATCTGCCTCTGGGGTGGATCCACCCCAGCCAGGCTGCTGAGCAAAGCCCGGAGCGGCCTTCTGTCTGTGGCAGCCCCCCCCCCCCCCGTGGGAGGTGGGGCCGCCTGAGCCGGAGGAAGACTCCTTGAGCCGGAGGAGGAAGGCTTCTCCCAACTTTGCTCCGTGGGCTGTCCAGATCCACCCCTCTGCGCCCCAAGATTTTCGGGCTGGTAACTGGAGGTGAGAAGCCAAGCCTTACAATGTTCACTGCGACCTGGAAATGAATCGCCGCTCGATGGAGCAGGGGTCCCCATCAATGTTCCCTCTAAGCTGTGGAGTCTCGTGAGCAAAAATTGTACTTTGTGAGCTACTGGTATTAAATTTGTGAGTGAGCGATTTGGCTGCTGCATAAATTAGTTTGTTCTGGAGCCCTCCTTCCTGAGCTGAGACAAAAATGTGTGAGCCGGAGGCTAAAAAACTATGAGCGAGCTCACACTAACTCAGCTTAGAGGGAACACTGGTCCTCATGACCTGGGGCATGTTTTGACATAGGGCAAGGGGCACGGCCACCAAATGGCCACATGGGAGGCAGAGGGAATGATACACACAGGGGAAGCTCAAGCGCAGGGGGGCAAGAGGAGTACGTTTTTAAAATGCACCGGGAAAGAGCATCCAGAGAGAGAATAAAACCCACACTGTCGTGGCAGCGGTTGCTGCTAAAACGTTATTTTACTCTGCACAGCCAGGGCTTTCTCGGTGGCGGCCGCGACCTGGTGGAATGAGCTCCTGGAGGAAATCAGGGCCATGCAGGACCTCTTACAGTTCCGCGGGGCCTGCAAGACGGAGCTCTTCCACCAGGCAATTAGGAGCAGCCACCATTACTAGTTACCATCACTCGTAACAACTGTAGAGCCTGGTTCCTGGTGAATTATTGTCAGCCTGTGTGCATCAAGCAAGATAATTGTTGGAATGAACATCATATGGTATGCACTCATGCACCACCGCCATCGCTATGATACTGGAACAACATTGCTAGCGCTTTAATATGTAATACTGTATAGTTTTAATGAATTGTTTTAGTGTTTAATGGTTTTGATTGTTTTAATGTTTTAATCTGTAAGCTGCCCTGAGCCTGCTCCAACGGGGTAGGGCAGGATATAAATTAGAATATAAATTAAAAAAAACCAGCCAATAAGATCTCAAATGAGCAACCAGAAGCCCTACAGGGAAAAAGCCCCCCCCACTTGGCAGGTGCCGGGAAAGGTGCCAGGAACCGTGTTGGAGACCCCTGAAACAGAGAAACCGCAGTCCAAAACTGGTGTGAACCACCCTGGTCCCCAGACACAGGGCCGGCTCACCCACTAGGCGAACTAGGCATTTGCCTAGAGTGCGGGCCGGACCTTAGGGCGCCAAACTGGACCCGCCCCCCGCCAAAGGCCCCCCACCCCACCAAAAGCCCTGCAGCTCCCTGACCGCTGCCTCTTTCTCCCTGAGTCCACCAAGCGCTGAGCTTGCCGGACTCGGGGAGATAGAGGCGGTGGCGGTCACCCGGTCTGGGAGATGCAGGGCTTTTGGCGGAGGTGGGCGCAGTTTGGCGCCCTAGGTCCAGCCAGTCAGTGACTGGTTGGCCCTAGGGCACCAAACTGCACCCAGCCCCGGCCCCGCCAAAATCCCTGCATCCAGTTCTGCTTTCATTGCGAAGGAGGGGGCCCCTGGATGGGGCGCTGAACTGTGCCTCCCCCCTCTGCGCCCTCCCCACCGCGCCATGCAAGTTTGCAAAAGTGGGGAGGGGGGATTCCCCCCCACCCTCCTCTGTGCCTCCAGCACATTCTCCCCTCTGCCGCTTACAGCAAATGCAAACAAAAATCAAACCACCACCGGGGGTGGGGGGAGGAATCAGCTCCGGCGCTCCCCCGTTGCCTCTCTGCATAAGGTATCCATGGGGGGGGGCGGTGGAGAAGCCGAGTGCCGCCTTTACTTGCCACTGCTTTCCCCTTCCTGGCGCAGCGTGCAGAGCGGGACTGGTGGTGCCGAGTGGAGAAGCGCTCTCGGTAGCGGCTCCTGGCTCAGGGGGGCTCCGAGGGGAGGAGAGGAAAAGAAAACCGGGGGGGGGGGGAGAAAGCGCGATTCCCAACTCGCCATGCTGATCCTAAGGAACCGGGCAGGGGCGAGGCTAGCTTGTGGCACCTGGTCCCCCCCCCCCGGCATGTTTCTGGGAGGTCTCCAGGCCCCACCGGGAGGTTGGCATCTGAGCTGAGGGGGCACAGGGACCACAAGCTAGCCTCGCCTAGGGCTCAGAAACACCTCGGGCCAGCCTCCAGAGACTGTGGGTCGTGGGCCTGTCCCATCCCATCTACTGCTGAGGCTGCACTCCTGGGGTTTTCTTGGGGGGGGGGAGAGTCAATCCCTGGTTAGTGTTCGACTCGCCCACCCCCCTTTCCGTGGTCATCCTCTGTGAGGAACACCAGCCAAGGCATTGGTGGTCACTCAAAAAAGCCCTGGGCGGCCTCGTAGGGTGACTGGGAATTCATTCACAAGTAATCAGCGGACAACAGTGCTGGAGCAAGGACGGTCGAAAGGAAATGGTCTGTTGCGTCTGGTCTGCTTATGGATCCTTTTGACCCAGCTGCCGTGATGAAGGTTGACAGGATCTTGGACTCTCTGGAGGCCAGCGATTGTGCCCTGGACCCTTGCCCATCTGGCTGCCGAAATCCGGGGACGGTCACATTAATGTGCCCATCATCAATCAATCAATCAATGACTCAGGGTTCCTTCCCTTGGCAACTCAAAGAGGTGGTCACCTGCCTGTTACTTAAAAACAAACAAACCATCCCTACAGAGAAATGATGTGGCCAGACTGGCCAGTGATTCTGCCATTTCTGGGCAGTGATAGATGGAGCAATAGCTGACCAACTCCAGGCCTTCTGGGATAACTCGTCTGCTCAGGACCCTTTTCAGGCTGGTGTCAGGCTGGGTTGTGGGACAGAGGTGGCTCTAGTGGCTTTAGTTGGTGATCTCCATCTGAATAGAGACCAAAAAAAGCCACGCCTCTTTGTTGCTCCTGTTGGATTTATCTGCAGCCTTTGATATCGTGCTGAGACATTTCAAAGCAGAAGTGGATATCAAGGGTGTGCTTTGGACCGCTTTAAATTTTTACTTATGGAGTGGTCTCAAAGCGTCACTGTATGAGAGCCAGTTTGGTGTAGTAGTTAAGTGCGCGGACTCTAATCTGGGAGGACCGGGTTTGATTCCCCACTACTCCACATGCACCTAGCTGGATGACCTTGGGCAAGCCGTAGTTCTGATAAGAACTGTCCTTGAAAAAGAGCAGTCTCTGTCAAGAGCTCTCTCGGCCCCACCCACCTCCCAGGGTGTCTGTTGTGGGGAGGGGAAGGGAAAGGAGTTTGTAAACCGCTCTGAGACACCTTTGGGTTGTGAAGGGCCATGGGGTATGAATCTAATCTCCTTCCTTCCTTCTTCTTCTCCTTGATCCCCCCCTCCTCCACTTGCAGCTGCTCCTTCCTGCTCCTCTTCTTCCTCTTGCTCATTCTCCTCCTTCTCACCAGGCTGAGGCTGGAAGGCCAGGTGAGCCCCAGGCTTCAAGTCCTCCTCCTCCTCCTCCCCGTCCTCCTCCTCCTCCTCCTCCTCCTCTCAGTTCTCCTGTCCCCTGTACTGTTCAATCTCTGTGCAAAGACCTTAGGAAAAACCATTCATAGCTTTAGAACTGGGTGTCCTCAATACGCTGATGACACCAAACTCTCTCTCTCTCCAGATATCCTGGCAGTTCAGTAGAGGGCTTCAGCCGCTGCCTGCCCTGCTGGGGTTAAATGGCTAAAAATGAACAAACTGAATCTGGGCAAGTAATGTTGGCTGGGGAAACTGTGGTCTGGAAGGAGCTGCCACTTCCCACTGTGAGGTGGCGGCGAGGGAGGCGAAGGAACCTAATTGCTCCGCGCTGCCATTATGTCAGCAAGTTCACCACCGGCTCAGCGGTTTAAACTGTTTCAACACGTTCTGACTCCGAGGTCTGAGCCACTGAAGTCTCACAGCCTGACGATCGTTGTGTCACTTCTTGCTAAGTTTTTACGAATAACTTCTCTGAAATATGTTCTAATTTGGACGGTAGATGTAATGTAGTTCAGACAGAAGAAATGTCCAGTCTTGTCCATATATGGATCGGGGACTCAACATCGATTGGTAACCCCAGGTCCTAAAGATATTAAATTTGCTGTCACCAGGGCCAGGGCTTTTTCGGTAGCAGCTCCTACCTGGTGGAATGAGCTCCTGGAGGAGATCCGGGCCCTGCGGGACTTGGCACAGTTCCGCAGGGCCTGTAAGACGGAGCTCTTCCGCCAGGCTTTTGAGTAGGAGCCGCCACCATCACTATACCGTCACCGTACCACCACCACTCAATGGAGTGGGTGTCATCGGGGAATGAGACGGCCCTGGGAGGAAGGATGGGATGCTAGCTATTGGGGGGGGGGGGACATGCAGATCTGTCCTCACAGAGGAGGGAGAGCTTGTACCTGAATAAAACTTGGTCTTAAAGGTGACACTGGACTGTTTAGGACCGGGGGGCTGGCGGAGGGGGGCTCTGCAACTTACCTGGCTGCTTCCTGCTCTGAATGAGGGTTGCTGGGAGCAGGGGGTGGGGCTTGTTGCATGTGCCCGCCCCCTGGGCTCTTTAGTGCCGGAGCTCCGCTCCTATGCGCTCCTGCAGGAAATGACCCCTAGCCACAAGCACTGGAGCTTCGTAGCCCCAGCTGACCCCTTTCCCTCAAGCATCCAGCCTGCCCACAGGACACCTCTGCCCTGGCGCTGGAGGAAGCCTTGGGCCCCCACAGAGCATGCCAGGAGGGGAACCTCCGGCCCGGTCTCCAGGAGCGGCTGCTTCAGAGGCGGGGAGCTGCTGGTCTCATACGGGGGCTCAAGTGCTGAACTCAGGAAAGGTCATCTGAGGGCCCAAGTGTCAAGACCATCCTGCGCATATGTGTGCATCTCTGTGTGTGGGTGCGTGTGTTTATTTGTGTGTGTGTGTATGTGTGTGTGCACATGGGGGAAGTGATTGAAGAAATCCCTCCTCTTGCTTCACTTTGCCAAAGCCTCAGGAGGACACTCTGTGTTTTTTTTTGGGGGGGGGAGATAAGAGAAGTGAAGAAAGAGATTTCTTCCGGAAGTCGGTGTCCCCATGCCTCATGTACTAGAACTGGAGAAGACAATGGATTGCCAACTGCCCAGGATAAAACTGGGCCAGGCCACTTGGGGGATGGAATTCATATGGAATTGACTGCCGCAGGAGGTGGTGGTGGCTACAAGCATGGACGGCTTCCAGAGGGAATTGGATAAGCATATGGAGCAGAGGTCCATCGGTGGCTCTCTCAGTCTGAGGCAAGAGATGCTCTGTATTCTTGGTGCTTGGGGTGGGCAACAGTGGGGGGGGCTTCTAGTGTCTTGGCCCCACTGCTGGACCTGCTGATGGCACCTGGTGTTTTTGACCACTGTGTGTGGCACAGAGTGTTGGACTGGAGGGGCCACTGGCCTGATCCAACCTTGGCTTCTCTTATGTTCTTATAGGAACTCTCAGGCTGGGGCAAGGGATGCTCTGCATTCTTGGTGCTTGGGGGGGGGGCAACAGTGGGAGGGCTTCTAGTGTCCTGGCCCCACTGCTGGACCTCCTGAGGGCCCCTGGTATTTCTGGCCACTGTGAGACACAGAGTGGTGGACTGGATGGGCCACTGGCCGGATCCAAGATTGGCTTCTCTTATGTCCTTATCTTATGATGCGCTGTGGCTGGGTGGTAGAGCATCTGCTCGGCATGCAGAAGGTCCCAGGCTCAGTCCCCGCAGCATCTCCAGTGGAAAGGACCAGGCAGAAGGTGATGTGGAAGACCTCAGCCTGAGGCACTGCGGGAGCCACTCTCAGTCTGATTAAACCAGTTCTGGGGAGGGGCTGTGGCCCAGTGGTGGAGCATCTGCTTGGCATGGCGAAGGTCCCTGCGAACCTCCACCTGAGACCCTGGAGACCTGCTGCCAGTCTGAGTAGAGAGCAGTGAACATGACGCACCCCAAGGGCCTCATTTAGTGGAAGGCAGCTTAGAATCCTAGAATCACAGCGTTGGAAGGGGCCTTAGAGTCCATCTAGTCCCACCCCCCTGCCCAATGCAGGACCAGCCTAGAGCATCCCTGACAAGAAGGGTTTGTCCAGTCGCTGCTTGTAGACTGCCAGCAAGGGGGAGCTCACCACCTCCCCAGGCGGCTGATTCCACCGCTGAACAACTCTGACTGTATATTTCCTAATATCCAGCCGGCCCCTTCCCACCCTTAACTTAAACCCATCCTTGTGAGTCCTCTCCTCCGCTGCCCACAGGAACAGCTCCCTGCCCTCCTCTGAGTGACACAGCCCTTCAAAGACTTCAAGAGAGCCATCCTGTCCCCCCTCCGCCTCCTCTTCTCCAGACTGAACATTCCCCAAGTCCCTCAGCCTTTCCTCATAGGGCATCTTGGTCTCCAGGCCCCCGATCATCTTTGTCGTACCCATTCCATTCTGTCCACATCCTTTTTAAAATGAGGCCTCCAGAACCACTCCAGGTGTGGCCTGACCAATGCAGTGTACAGACATCTTGTGATTTGGATGTTATGCCTCTGTTGATATACCCCCAAGATCGCATTAGCCTTTTTTGTTGCTGCATCACACTGCCTGCTCATATTTAATTTTCGGTCCACCCATACACCGAAGATCTTGTTCACGCACACTGCTACTCAGAAGTGTATCCCCCATCCAGTAGGCGTTTTCCTCATTAGTGTTATCCAGATGTAGAACTCGGCACTTATCCTTGTAAAATTGCATCTTGTTCACATCCACCCGCTTTCCCAGCATGTTCAGATCTCGTTGAATCCCATCTCTGCCTTCTGGGGTGTTCGCTGCTCCTCCCAATTTGGTGCCATCTGCAAATTTAATGAGCAGCCCCTCCACACCCTCATCCAGCTCATTTATAAAGACATTGCAAAGTACCGGGCCCAGAACCGAGCCCTGGCCCGGCACCCCACTGGACCCCTCCCTCCATTCACGTCTTCACTCCTGTTGTTGCTTTAAGAGCAACTGAACCAGGGCCACAGACAGCTGGGAGGGGCTGTCCTCTTCCGCGGGGGGGGGGGGGGGGTGTCGGGTGAGGCATAAATAGAACATCAGTGATGCCTCCTCCTAATCCACATTACAAAGAGCCTTGTGATGCCTGGAGGACTCATGGGGGAGTCGTGGCAGAAGCTGTCAGAATGAGCCATGCAGCCCCGGGGGTCAGATGCGGCCCCTAAGCCGCTGTGGCTACGAGCTCGCTCTTGGGCCAAGCCCCAGGGAGCGCCTGGGTGTTTTTGAGCCCATGGGAATAGCTCCCCTCAGAGCCACGGCGGCTGAACAAAAAACTGGACCTTTGCAGTCTAGAAGCCAGGATGCCTGGACCGCGAACACTTCCTTGCCAGGGAAATCGCACGCAGGAACAGACACAAAGCCGCCTTCCACGGAATCGGACCCTCGGTCCATCAAGGTCTGTGTTGTCTACTCAGACAGGCAGCAGCTCCCCTGGGTCTCCGGCAGAGGCCTTTCCCATCGCCTACTGCCTGATCCTTTCCACTGGAGATGCTGCTGAGGACTGGAATTGGGACCTTTTGCAGGCCAGGCAGATATTTCACCACTGAGCTACAGACCCTCCCCACCATGTCACTTCCCTAGTTTGGGGTAGTGGTTAGGAACGCAGACTCTAGTCTGGGAGAACCGGGTTTGATTCCCCACTCCTCCACTTGCACCTGGCTGGATGACCTTGGGCAAGCCGTAGCTCTGATAAGAGCTGTCCTTGAAAAAAGAACCGTTTCTGTCAAGAGCTCTCTCAGCCCCACCCACCTCACAGGGTGTCTGTCTGTTGTGGGGAGGGGGAGGGGAAGGAGTTTGTAAGCTGCTCTGAGACTCCTTTGGGTAGTGAAGGGCCATGGGGTACACATCCAATCTCGAGCACGCAAGCATGGGCATGCACACACACGCTGCTTTCCAGCCCCTGCTGAGGGTGCCAGTCAGGCCTCCGCCCCATCCCCATCCCTCCCTGTAGCCCGCAGGCCAGCTGTGACAGGCCCCGAGAGAGAGCGCCAGGGGGACTTCCCCTGCCTCCAGCCCAGACAGAGGGGGAGGGAATCCGGTGGTGTGTCACTGCTCCTTTCCGAGGTGTCACGGGGGGGGGAATCCCAGGGGGGAGGGAGGGGGGCTGTGGGAAGGGCAGCCCAGGGCAAGTCTTTCAGCAGACAGCCCCAGCTTCAGGCCCCAAGGTGGGGGGACAGCTCAGCAGAGCCCGTTCCAGCGGAGCAGCAGGCACACCAAGGCCCGGGCCACCCACCTGGGGGCAGAGGCCAGCTTTCCCAGGAATACAACCAGAGAGAACCACGGAAGAAGATGACACAGCAAACAAAAATACTGTGGAGAATAATGAAAACAAGTCGGCAAAATATACGTGTGTGTGTGCATGCGTGTGTGTGTGAATGAAAACACATTAACAGTCATAAAGTCACAGCTTTTCAGCATCCAGAGACAATATCAACATCCAAAATGCCTACAGCAGGGGTGTCAAATATGCGGCCTGGGGGCTGGGTTAGGCCCCCCGGAGGGCTTCCATCAGGCCCACAGTGGAACTGGCTGTCTTCTGCTGCTTCTTCCAGTTCTGCAGCTGCTGCTGCGTCATTGTAGGTTTGCACCGTACAGATACACACCTGAACAGCATACTCAAGTTTGCAACAGCACAGACATTTTGATGAAATAGTTCAGAGCAAGAGGTGTCAGTTATCAGACACTCTTAAATAAACAAAATATTGCAAGAATGCTCATGTTTTAAGCATGTTTTTTATTTTAAGTAAAAAAAACAACAACCCCTTTGTGTTTGTGTCCTTTATCAAGTTTATATCTCCGCTGCCTGGCATTACATTTTATGACATACCCGGCCCGGCCCAACAAGGTCTCATTTATGTCAGATCTGGCTCTCACAACAAATGAGTTTGACACCCCTGCCCTAGAGCATGTAAAAGTCCAACAGTCATCATGAAACAAAGTGGTTTGTAGAAACGAAGTGCTCGTGTGTGCAACTCTGGTCAATAAGATATTAATGTTCCTGGTTGGAAGGAAGGAAGAAGGAACATTCATATGTCTGTTGTGCCACTTTCCTAGGAAGGCAGCTGGACTTCTTTGAGGGCTGGCACCACAAAGGGGAGAAGGTCCCAGGTTCAATCCCCAGCAGCATCCCCCATTAAAAGAACTGAGCAGCAGGTGCTGTAAAAGACCTCTGCTGCCGGAGACCCTGGAGAGTGGCTGCCATTCTAAGGACAATGCTGACTGGATGGACCAAGGGGGTCTTCAGGGCAGGGCAGCTTCATGTTTTCAAGCAATTGGGAGCCAGTTTGGTGTCGTGGTTAAGAGCATGGACTCTAATCTGGGAGAGCCGGGATTGATTCACCATGCCTCCACTTGCAGCTGCTGGATGACCTTGGGTCTGCCACAAGTTCTTTCAGAGCTGTTCTCTCAAGGACAGTCCTCGAAAGAGCTCTCTCAGACCCGCCTACCTCCCAGGGTGTCTGTTGTGGGGGGGGGAAGGAGTTTGTAAGTTGCTCTGAGACTCCTTCGGGTAGTGAAGGTCGGGGTAGAATAATAGAATATTGGAGTTGGAAGGGACCTTGCAGGTCTTCTAGTCCAACCCCCTGCACTCTGCAGGAGCATAGCCAAGAGATAGCCCTACTACAACATACCCGAAAGATGGTCGTCCAGCCTCTGCTTGAAAACGTCCAGCGAAGGAGCCTCCACCACCTCCCGAGGCAGTCTGTTCCACTACTCAACCACTCTCACAGTTAGGAAGTTTCTCCTGATATTTAGCCGGTATCGACTCCCTTGCAATTTTCACCCATTAGATTTAGTCTTGCAATCCGGAGCAAGAGAGAGAATAGATCTGCTCCCTCTTCTACGTGACAGCCCTTCAGATACTTGAAGACTGCAATCATGTCCCCACTAAGCCTTCTCTTTCCCAGGCTAAACAGACCCAACTCTCTCAGCCCTTCCTCCTAAGACTTGGATTCCAACCCTCTCACCATCCTGGTTGCCCTCTTCTGGACACGCTCGAGCTTGTCAACATCCTTCCTCAAATGTGGTGCCCAAAACTGGACACAGGACTCCAGGTGGGGCCTGACCATAGCAGAATAGAGCGGAACTACCACCTCCCGTGATCTGGACACAATGCTTCTGTTCATGCATCCCAAGATTGCATTAGCTTTCTTCACAGTCACATCACACTGCAGGGTCATGTTTAGCTTAGGGTATTAACCCAATCTCCTCCTCCTCTTCTTCTTAATCAATGCCCCTCCCCCTCTGGCACCCCAGGGCCCCTGCCTGGAGGGATGGGATGTTAGCATTGCCCAGGGAAGTGCAGGAGTCGCATGAACAAACAAAGCTGCCTTTTACTAAGCCTGCTAGAGTCAGTCTTGCCTGCTCAGAACGGCGGTGAAGAAGAAGGGGCTCTCTGGGGCCCCAGGGAAAGGTCTTCCACATCACCTGCTGCCTGACACTTTTGAGCCGAGATTTCGGGAATTCAAGATGGAACCTCCTGCACGCCCAGCAGAGGCTCCGCCAGAGAGCCCTCCAAGGAGCTGCCTCAGCCAGGGTGAGGGTCCAGCTCTTTCCTCTGACTGGCAGCAGCTCTCCGGGGTCTCCGAGGGTGCCGGTCTTTCCTATCACCTCCTCCCTGACCTCTGAACGTGGAGATGCCGGGGACTGAGCCAGAGACTTTGCGCAGGTGAGCTGTGTCCGCGGCCACGGAGCCACGGCCTCTCCCCTGCACAACAGGACCGACCAGGCAGTTTGGCCAGGAGAGCCCACGGCTCAGACTCAGGACTCCCGCTTTGCACGCTGAAGGGGCCAGGGTCTGTCGGCGTCTTCTCCCGAGGACCCTGTCACAGGGGATAGGAAAGAACTCCCTCGACCTGCAGACCCAGAGAGCTGTTGCCAGTCTGAGAAGACTAAGCTTGAGAAACCAACCACCTGGCTTTACAGAAGGCCTCGTTTAGGGCTCGGAAGCAGAATGCAGAAGCGCAGAAAAGGGCAACTAGAATGACCAAAGGGTTGGAACACTTTCCCTATGAAGAAAGGTTAAAGCATTTGGGGCTCTTTAGCTTGGAGAAATGATGTTTGAGGGGTGACACGATCGAGGTTTACAAGATGATGCCTGGGATAGAGCAGGTAGAGAAATAGTCCTTTTCTCCCTTTCTCACTTTCATGGGCACTCCATGAAATTGCTGAGCGGTTGGGTTGGAACAGATAAAAGGAAGTCCTTCTTCACCCAAAGAGTGATTAACACTTGGAATTCACTGCCACAGGAAGTGGCGGCGGCTACAAGCATGGATGGCTTCAAGAGGGAACTGGATAAACAGAAGGAGCAGAGGTCCATCCATGGTTATGAGCCACCAGGTATACATAGGAACTCTCGGTCTGGGGCAAGGGATGCCCTGTCTTCTTGGTGTTTGGGGGGGGGCAGCAACAGTGGGAGGGCTTCTGGTGTCCTGGCCCCACTGCTGGACCTCCTGATGGCACCTGGTCTTTCTGGCGACTGTGTGACATACAGAGTGTTGGACTGGATGGGCCATTGGCCTGAACCAACATTGAGTTCTCTTGTGTTCTCATGTTCTTAACGCCTGCTCTGCATGCAGAAGGTCCCAGGTCCAGCCTCCGGCATCTCCTGTTACAAAAAGAGCTGCTGCCGGTCAGAGCAGACACCTTGGGGGAGGGGAATGGACCACAGACCAACGGTCTGGTCCAGTAGAAGACAGCTCTGCATGCATAAAGGGGAGCAGCGCTCTGGGTATCTGGCCCCCCAGTGACGTCTATTTGGGCGAGTGGCAAAGTTCCACCGCCACCTGCCAAGACCGCAGAGTGGGGCCCAAATCCTCTCCCACGGATTCCTGTGGGCCGGGCGGGGGCGGGGGGCGGGGGGAGGAATGAGAGGCCGGTCAGGTGCTGAAGGAGGAAGACTGGTCAGCCGGGGAGGGGCCGTTTGATCACGGGCAGCTGATTCCCTCCCAGTTCTGCGATGAGTGTCCAGGTTCCCAGAGGACAAAAGGGGAAGAGGTCCCTGCTGGAAGGTCTGAGTCAGCCACCCACCACTGGCCTCGCTCCTGGGGAAAGTCCCCTGCCAGGCAGGCTCCTCTGCCAACAGACGAGAGGAGGCCCGGGAGCTGGAGACGGGACCGAGAGCAGGCAGGCACCTGGGCCGCTCGGCAACCTGGGAGTTTCGTGTCTGGAGAGAGGCCAGCCCCTTGGGAAACTCCCTTCTTGGGCAGCTGAAAAGTGACTTTGAAAAATCACCGGGATCTCCAAACGCAGGCCTCCCTGTGCACGTCTGGTCTGGCCAGCTAGTGGGGCACCCCCTGAACCTGCATAGCCCCCACCCAGCCAGAACCGTGGACTGCATCTCAATGGGATTCTTTGATAGGACCAGTGTCTCTCAGTAACATGTGAAGCCAGATGTATGATTCAAACTCCAGCAAACTGGGGGAGGGGGGAGAGGAGAGTTTACATCACTGGATTACGTAACACAGAGCCTTTCAGGCTGGGGGCAGAGTGGTTTGATTTATTCAATTTTTACGCATACACAAACACACACACATACCCGGCAGAGGCTGGCTCAGGGCGGCTTACATAAAACAGCCACAAGGTATAGATAGGAACTCTCAGTCTGGGGCAAGGGATGCTCTGTCTTCTTGGTGCTTGGGGGGGGGGGGCAACAGTGGGAGGGCTTTTGGTGTCCTGGCCCCACTGCTGGACCTCCTGATGGCCCCTGGTATTTCTGGCCACTGTGTGACACAGTGTTGGACTGGAGGGGCCACTGGCCTGATCCAACACTGGATTCTCTTAAGTTCTTCTATGGAGCAGAGGTCCATCAGTGGCTCTTTGCCACAAGGTAGATAGGAATTCTTGGTCCGGGGCAAGGGATGCTCTGTCTTCTTGGTGCTTGGGGGGGGGAACAGTGGGAGGGCTTTTGGTGTCCTGGCCCAACTGCTGGACCTCCTGATGGCGCCTGGTGTTTTTGGCCACTGTGTGACACAGAATGTTGGACTGGAGAAGCCACTGGCCTGATCCAACACTGGCTTCTCTTCTGTTCTTATAAGAGGGAACTGGATAAGCATCTGGAGCAGAGGTCCATCAGGGGCTCTTAGCCACAAGGTATAGATAGGAATTCTTGGTCTGGGGCAGGGGATGCTCTGTCTTCTTGGTGCTTGGGGGGGGGGCAGGAGTGGGAGGGCTCCTAGTGTCCTGGCCTCACTCCTGGACCTCCTGATGGCCCCTGGTGTTTTTGGGCACTGCGTGACCCAGAGTGTTGGACTGGATGGGCCACTGGCCTGATCCAACATAGGCTTCTCTCTTATGTTCTTATAACCTAAAATTTTACAATATACATAAAATAGATTAACAACAACAATTAAATAATTAAGCAATTCTAAAACCGTTTAAGCCATAAATATAATAAAGTGCTAGTATCAGTAATTTCAATAATTTCACAGCGGTAGTTGTTACCCAATACTCTCTCTCTGCAGTCAGCTCTTTGGTCCTCTTAGGTCCTCTTAGACGGCTGGCTCTGGCTGGGTGGAAAGTCACTCAAACCCAGTGCCGGATTTACGCATAAGCTAAATAAGCTACAGCTTAGGGCCTCGCAATCTGCTGGAGCCTTATTTGTCAGTTTAGAACCCTTTAATTATGTAATTATTTCTGTGATTTTGTAAACACATCCTTTATTATTTTTTAATAAAAATTAAAAGACAATATATTTTCAAATATTAAAAAGGCATATATATTTTAAATTTTTCGGAGACCAGCTGATGTAATTTAAAACAGTAGGGGGCCTCTGGGTTTTGTATAGCTTAGGGCCTCAGCAAGTCTAAATCCGGCCCTGCCAGAAACCAGAGCCAGTTTGGTGTAGTGGTTAAGTGTGCAGACTCTAATCTGGGAGCACCAGGTTTGATTCCCCACTCCTCCATTTGCACCTACTGGATGACCTTGGGCAAGCCATAGTTCTGTCAGAGCTCTTCTTGAAAGAAAAAAAAAAAGCAGTTTCTCCCAGGGCTCTCCCAGCCCCACCCACCTCACAGGGTGTCTGTTGTGGGGAGGGGAAGGGAAGGGAAGGGAAAGGAGATTGTCAGCCACTCTGAGACTCCTTTGGGTAGTGAAGGGCGGGTTATAAATCCAATCTCCTCCTCCTCCTCCCTCTTCTTCCTTCAGAAACCAAGGTTGTCATTCTTTTTATCTGTTAAAAACACTTCACTCTTTTGCATGCTAATTTAACCAGCCACCCTGTATATATACAAGTACGATCTGTAATTCCATTTCATTGTATCTGAGGAAGTGTGCCTGCACACGAAAGCTCGCGCCACGAATAAAACTTTGTTGGCCTTAAAGGTGCCCGACTGGACTCCCAACTTGTTCCTATACAATGTATTGCAGGATCGGGATCCAGCGGGGGCACCCCGGATGGACTCTTGCAGGGACAGCGAAAGGGCTGTGTGGCCAGCCCTTGGAAGCCAGGCCGCCGTCCTCAGAACTCTCTCTTGGGAGTAAGCCCTCCCCGCCCAGCCTGAGGCATGATTGGAGCATGAGCCCCTTCCTGACCTCCACAAGGCAGGCGGGGGGGGGGGGGCGCCTGTCGTGATGAGGGGATGCAGGATGTCAGGAACGACACCTCAAGAGACCCAGGGGGCCTCAGAGAAAACGTACTCCTGTGGGAAGGTAAAGGTAAAGGTCTCCCTTGCTCGAAAGCCAGTTGAGTCCGACTCTAGGGCTGCGGTGCTCATCTCCATTTCAAAGCCGAAGAGCCAGCGCTGTCCGAAGACGTTTCTGTGGTCATGTGGCCGGCATGACTAAACACCAAGGTGCACGGAACACTGTTACCTTACCACCAAAGTGGTCCCTATTTATCTACTTGCAATTTCTTGCTTTCGAACTGCTAGGTTGGCAGGAGCTGGGACGAGAGACGGGAGCTCACTCCGTCATGCAGCACCCGGGTCTCGAACTGCTGAACTACTGACCTTCCACAGCCTGCAGTTCAGCGTCTCAACCACTTGAGCCACCGCAGCTCCTTCTTCCATCCATACCTGGTACCAGCTCCTTCTTCCATACATACCTCTAAGCTGAGTTAGTGTGAGCTAGCTCGCAGTTTTTTAGCCTCTGGCTCACACATTTTTGTCTTAGCTCAGGAAGGAGGGCTCCAGAGCAAACTAATTTATGTGGCAGCCAAATCTCCTGCTCACAACTTTAATGCCAGTAGCTCACAAAGTAGAATTTTTGCTCACAGGGCTCCATAGCGTAGAGGGAACATAGGTTGTGCAATTCTGGGGTATTTCCAGGAGCCCCCCCCCCCAAAGGTTGGGAGCCCTAGAGGTGCATGGGAGGCATCCCAGGGGAACTTATTTGCCCCCCTTTCTCTGCAAATATTATTTGGGGCTGATCAAAGAGCAGGTAGGGGAGACCGTAAGAAGCCAAAGGAGGAAGATGAGGAGGAGATTGGATTTCTACCCCGCCCTTCACTACCCGAAGGAGTCTCAGAGCGGCTTACAAGCTCCTTTCCCTTCCCCTCCCCACGACAGACACCCTGGGAGGTAGGTGGGGCTGAGAGAGCTTTCCTGAGAACTGCCCCTGAGAGAAAAGCTCTGAGAGAACTTGTGACGAACCCAAGGTCACACCAGCAGCTGCATGTGGAGGAGTGGGGAATCAAACCTGGTTCACCCAGAGCAGAGTCTACCCAGTGGCAGAGGAGAAAAAGATGAGGAGGAGGAGGAGGAGGAGATTGGATTTATGCCCCGCCCTTCACTACCCAGAGGAGCCTCAGAGTGGCTTATGTTCCCATTCCCTCCCCCTCCCCACAACAGACACCCTGTGAGGGAGGTGGGGCTGAGAGCACTCTGAGAGAACTGCCCCTGAGAGAACAGCGCTGAGAGAACTTGTGACTGACCCAAGGTCACACCAGCAGCTGCATGTGGAGGTGTCGGGAATCAGACCCGGTTCTCCCAGAGCAGAGTCCGCGCTCCTAAACATGACACCACACTGGCTGTACACAACACTGAGCTCAGGACAGTGGGGCAGGGGGCCTTATTCCTGGCAAGCTGTGGGAGCCGGGTTCCCGGGCAGGGACTGGTCCGGTGCCAAGAGGCCGAGAGGAAGCCAGCCTCTCCCTCCCGTGATGCCCGCTCAGGACCTGCATGCCTCAGCTCACCACGCCAGCGCCCGCCTGAGCAACGGGCAGACCCTGGCTCTGAGGCACGGGCAGGGCGATGCTCAGGGCCTCCTGGAAGTCAAGCGAGGGCCGCTTGCTGCTCCCCACCTCCTTCCTCCGGCACCCCAAAACCCAGCAGGGGCTCCCAGCTCCGAAACCGTCCTCGATCCCTAGGAGCAACTGTACCGGGTGTACCCTGTGGCTGGCCGGCCAAACACTTTGGTCAGCTGGCGGAGGACAGGAAAGGGTGCCCCTCAGCGCTCTCCCCCCCCCACGTGCTACAGGTCCCTCAATTTACGACCTGTGGCTGGCGGCCTGCCTGTGGTCAGAGTGGAGCGCACGCCCAGGGAGAGGGACTGTGTACTCAGCAGCTCAGGAGGGCCGTGCCTGGCGTTCCGCTGCGGTCGGCCGTGAACTCGGCTTCCTGGAGGTGAGTCTTCCTCTGGCGCCGGAGGAGGGGGCTCATGGCCAAAACACCCGGCGGCTGCATCACAAGGGAAGCCATTCCGCATGAGTCGCCCTCCCGGACATCACGGGACTGAGCAGCCAAGAGGGGGTGCAAAGGAGTGCAAGAGATGGACAGCAGGCTGAAGGGAGAGCCGGCATGAGGAAGGCGTTAGAGGGCTGGATTGGATTCCGGGGGAACCAGGTTCGAATCCCCATGGGGCCATGGATGCCTGCTGCTCACGGCCTCTCAGCCTAACCTACCTCGCAGGGTTGCTGTGAGGATAACATGGAGGGAAGGAGAAGGCCGTACGCCACCATGAGGGAATTCAAGAGGGAACTGGATAAACAGATGGAGCAGAGGTCCATCACTGGCTATTAGCCACAAGGTATAGATTGGAACTCTTGGTCTGGGGCAAGGGATGCTCTGTCTTCTTGGTGCTTGGGGGGGGTGGGCAACAGTGGGAGGGCTCCTAATGTCCTGGCCCCACTGCTGGACCTCCTGATGGCACCTGGCATTTTTGGCCACTGTATGACAGAGTGTTGGACTGGAGGGCACACTGGCCTGATCCGACACTGGCTTTTCTTCTGTTCTTATAAGAGGGAACTGGATAAGCATATGGAGCAGAGGTCCATCACTGGCTATTAGCCACAAGGTATAGATTGGAACTCTTGGTCTGGGGCAAGGGATGCTCTGTATCCTTGGTTCTTGGGGTGGGGGCAACAGTGGGAGGGCTTCTAGTGTCCTGGCCCCACTGCTGGACATCCTGAGGGCACCTGGTATTTTCGGCCACCGGGTGACACAGAGTGCTGGACTGGATGGGCCACTGGCCTGATCCAACACTGGCTTCTTTTATTTATTTATTTATTTATTTATTTATTTATTTATTTATTTATTTATACTTTCAATGGTGCATGGTGCAGAGACCTATGCAGAAACCCTAACTATGGCCACAGTACGTCTGGGGTGGGGGGAACCCTACCAGGTACCCTCCCAGCTCCGATCGTTCGTTTATCCGGCAAGTGGGCGACTTCTTCCAGTCCTCTCCGGTGCGGCTTCCGCGGCCTCCACTGTTCTTTCGGCTCTCTGGCAACTCCTCTTGGGGGCTGTTGGTTATGGGCCCCCAAGAATTATGTTCTTATACGAGGGAACTGGATAAACATATGGAGCAGAGGTCCATCGGTGGCTATTGGCCACGAGGTCTAGATAGGAACTCTCGGTCTGGGGCAAGGGATGCTCTGTCTTCTTGGTGCTTGGGGGGGGGGCAACATTGGAAGGGCTTCTGGTGTCCTGGCCCCACTGCTGGACCTCTTGATGACACCTGGTCTTTTTGGCCACTGTGTGACACAGAGTGTTGGACTGGAGGGGCCATTTGGCCTTATCCAACATTGGCTTCTCTTATGTTCTTCACCATGGATGCCAACTGAAGATTGGGGTGTAAAGGAAGTAAACAGTACTGTGGCCAGGCACAGCCAAGAAGACACGTCTACCCTGTACCGACGCTAGTGGGAACATGGCGCCCTTTCCGATCAGAGGCCACACCCCCGCAAATAGTGCCAGAGGTTGAGAAAGGCTCTGGCCTCCAGCCCGCTCTCACTAGTCCCCGGAGGCGCTGGCTGAGGTTCTGGACCTGGCTTCAAGGTGCCCTCAGGTTTCTAGACAGTGACTCACGCTCCAATACCCGAGGGATCTTCAAGGTTCCGGGACAAGCTTGGAAGGGACCCAGGGTGGGTGAAAAAGAGGAGTAAAATGCATGTTTGGGGGGGGGAGGAGACAGATGTAGGCTAGGGAACGGGTGAACCTTCAGCTGGATCCCACCCTGCGCCAGCCATGGAGGTGGAGTACGGGCACCACAGTGGCTGCCTTCCAAGGCCGTGAAGGGCTTTGCACGTGACAGCCCAGACCTCTGATTAAACGGAGTAACGGATGGGCAGCCGGTCGAGGGGCTGCAGAATAGGACGAACACGCAGGTGCCGCCGGATAGCTCCTGATCACAACCGAGCTGCAGCGGTCTGCCTCAACTGGAGTCTCCACACTGACTTTGAGGGGAGACCTACGCAGAGTGCATGACAGTAGTCTAGTCTCGAAGTTTTATTGTGTGGTGGCTCCATGTGGCCAAATCAGTTGACTCGAGGCAGGAGGCCATTTTCCAGGCTAAACTAAGTTGATAGAATTCTTTTTTTTGTTTTGCAGCTGTATTAATTTGCTTCCCCGGCAGTCGTGTTGGATCTAGTATACCCCCTAATCTCTTGACCAAGTCAGTGAACCAAAGAGGGAAGAGAAGGAGGAGGAGGAGGAGGAGAGATTGGATTTATACCCTGCCCTTCACTCGGAATCTAAGAGCAGCTTCCAAACTCCTTTCCCTTCCCCACCCCACAACAGACACCCTGTGAGGTAGGTGGGGCTGGGGGAGCTCTTTCAAGAGCTGCCTTTTCAAGAACAGCTCTGACAGAACTACGGCTTGCCCAAGGTCATCCAGCAGCCACAAGTGGAGGAATGGGAGATCAAACCCAGTTCTCCCAGATTAGAGTCCGCACACTTAACCACGACACTAAATTAGAGTCCGCACACTTAACCACGACACTAAACATGGGAGGCGCCATGTCCTTCAAGACCTCCACTTGCCCAGCCGGCATTACCTCTGTCTTTCCAGGGTTAAGCTTCAATTGGTTCACTCTTAGCCATTAAACCACAGCAGACACGCAGCCGTTCAGGACTTCGGCCACATCCCGAGGAGATTTGGATAAGGAGATATAGAGGGGGGTGTTATTTGCATACTGATGACAGCCAGCCCCAAAGCTACACATGATTCCTCCTAAGGGCTTTAAAAAGAGGCTGGAGAGCAGGGGGGGGGGATAGAATTGCACCCTGGGGAACCCCACAGCACATATTCCCCACTGTTGATAACTGGTCTCCAATGGCAATCCTTTGGGTCTGGTTTGTACACCAATCCAAAACCCATCCCCTGATATCTACTTCTGCCTCTGGCCGTCTCAATAAGATAGGCTGCTCCACCGTATCACAGGATGCCGGTGGACCCAACAGGGGTGACAGAGGCTGGGTCCGTTGTCTACATTCAGACAGAGGACATCGACCAAAGCCAGGGGAGGCACCTCTGTTCCGTAGCCTGGCCTGTACCAGACTGAAAAGAGCAGGTGAGTCATCCAAGAAGACCGGCTACTCAGGGGTCATTTCCTGCAGGAGAGCACGGGAGCGGAGCTCCGGAAGTAAAGAGCCCAGGGGGCGGGCACATGCAACAAGCCCCACCTCCTACTCCCAGCAGCCCTCAGTCAGAGCAAGAAGCAGCCAGGTAAGTTGCAGAGCTCCCCCCGGCCCCAAACAGTCCAGTCACAGTGGCACCTTTAAGACCAAGTTTTATTCAGGCACAAGCTCTCCCTCCTCTGTGAGGACAGATCTGCATGTCCCCCCCCCAATAGCTAGCCATCCAAAACAGTCCAGTGGAGCCTGAGCGGTGGGGTGTTGCCTTCTGACACACTTCTGGTGATGTCAGGGGGCGTGGCATATGCAAATGAGTTATGCTGATGAGCTCCTGCACCTCTTTTTCTACGGAATGACCCCTGCGGCTACCGGTCTCTCAGTCACTTTGCCCGGAAAGGGCAGCAGAAGAGAGCCTGAGTGATAAACTGGCCACATAATTTCTCTGTAGGGATAGTTGAATTTTTTTTAAAGTCCTGAATGGAGAACCATCTCTATAAGTGGCCGAGGGAAGGTGCTCTGGGTGAGTGACTGATGCATGATGGACACCCGCCGATGTGGTCTTGACATGATTTTAGCATCCAAGATGGACAGGCATGCCGGGCACGAGAAGCGGCCTTTACAGACCCCGGGATCTTGTCAAGATCTATCACGGAAACTGGGTCAAAACAGAGCCGGGGCTGCCATGCTGGTATCTGCTAGGAGCTCACACTTTGACGTGTTAGGAGGGGAAAGATTCCTGACGTAATTCACGACAACTCTCCCTCTCCTTGCCCCTTGAGATGGAGCTCCACAAATCCGACAAAATGGGCTGTGACTCAACGTTGTTGTTCATCTTTCGGGCTCCACTGGACTTTTTTTGCAGGAGGGAACACTTCTCCCTGGTCTAAGGAGGCCTCAGAACAGATGCGGTGAAGCCCAACCGGCAGGCGGCTCTGATGGAGACCCACTGGGCAGGCAAGAAGTTTCAAAAAAGAAGTTGAAAAACAGCCCAGGAACGGGACTGGAGCAGCTGTAGCCACAGGAGACACCCAAGAGTCCTCCCTTGTCCTTTGCAGGGTCCACACGGGATCCTGGGCTTGGAGGAGGTCTTGTTTTGTGCATGCGCGTATGCAGGGGTCATTCCGTAGAAAAAGAGGTGCAGGAGCTCATTAGCATAACTCATTAGCATAACTTGTTTGCATATGCCACACCCCCTGACATCACCAGAAGTGTGTCAGAAGGCAACATCCACCGCTCAGGCTCACCGGATTGTTTTGGGTTCTTAGCTATTGGGGGGGGGGGGACGTGCAGATCTGTCCTCGCAGAGGAGGGAGAGCTTGTACCTGTATAAAATTTGGTCTTAAAGGTGCCACTGGACTGTTTTGGGCCGGGGGGCCGGGGAGGGGGCTCTGCAACTTACCTGGCTGCTTCTTGCTCTGACTGAGGGCTGCTGGGAGCAGGGGGTGTGGCTTATTGCATGTGCCCGCCCCCTGGGCTCTTTACTGCCAGAGCTCCGCTCCTGTGCGCTCCTGCAGGAAATGACCCCTGTGCGTGTGTAATGGGCTTTCAAGACAAGTGAGAAGAAGTTTGGTTTGCCGGTGCCTTCCTCTGCAGAGCCTTCCTTGGTGGTCTCCCATCTAAGTACCACCCTTGCTTCACTTCGGAGCTCTGACAAGAATGGGCTATACCATATCATTTGTCAAACTCGGGTTACATTTTATTGCTCGCTCCCCATAGAAGCTGGGAGGAGGATGATCGGGAGAGTGTGCATTCCCAAATGTTTTCGCTTTCCAATGCTTTGGAGTAGATTGTTGCCTGGGAACACGCACCGGCCTTGGGTCTCAGCTTACATGGCCTGGCTTTTGTCTACGTGTTGTGGGGGGGGGATGTCACCAAGGTGGGAACACACAGAGCCCTTGGTTTGGGCGGGTGGAATACCTGGGGTTGGTTGGCTCATAAGCCTTTTAGGGTCCCTGTTTGAACCTTGTATATCTATTGCTTTCACTCCTCCATTTTCAGTTCTAACACAGCCAGTGTACAGCCTGGTTCCTTATCCTTCCTTGGAGTGAATGGTGTTGAGATCTGATATCTCCAAGAGTCTGACACGATTCCACATCTCAGGACAACCTGGTAGCCATTGTCATGCCTGGATCCAGAAGTCTGCCAGCTCCCGGATGAAGGGCGGCAGGGGCAGCAGCACTTCCGGAGAAGGGCTGCCGACTGCTAAAGCTGCAGCACTTTTGCCTGGCGGCAAGCAATGGCCTCTTCCCCCCCTTCTGTAGCCACCCACTGGGAGTGCAGGTGCGTCCGATGCACCAGAAAGCTCTTCTAGAGCAAGAGCGGCCGTAATGGGCTCTTCTCAGGGCTACCTGCTATTGATGCGCTGTGCCGGGACTGCAGGAGAGGTTGGAGGGAGGTGTGGGGCCTTCTCCAAACACCTCCCCCTCCTAGGGTTGCCAGCCTCCAGGTGGGGCCTGGGGACCTCCCGCTTTTACAGCTGACCTCCAGCTGACGGAGACCGGCTCCCCTGGAGGAGAAAATGGCTGCTTTGAAGAGTGGGCTCTCGGGCATTGTCCCATGCTCAGGCCCCTCCCCTCCCCAAACCCCGCCCCCTCCCGGCTCCACCCCCAAAGACTCCAGGTATTTTCCAACCCAGGACTGCCAAGCCTCCCGCCTCCTGTGCAACAGTCCCCTGGGCTGAGGACAGATTCCCCCCCCCCAGCACTTCCTGGTTCCCTTCGCCGTCCTAACTGAAGAGGCCACATCCAGTCCCTGGCAGATCCAAGCCTGCCACAAGAAGAAGAAGAGATTGGATTTACACCCCACCCTTCACTACCCGAAGGAGGAGTCTCAGAGCGGCTGACAAACTCCTCTCCCTTCCCCTCCCCACAACAGACACCCGGTGAGGCGGGTGGGGCTGAGAGAGCTCTTGACAGAAACGGCTCTTTTTCAAGGACAGCTCTGACCAGAACTATGGCTTGCCCAAAGTTATCAAGCAGGTGCAAGTGGAGGAGTGGGGAATCAAACCTGGTTCTCCCAGATTAGAGTCCGCACACTTAACCACTACACCAGACTGGCTCTCATTTATTTAAACAGTTTTGTAGTTACAGTAGTACTACCAGCATATTTGGCTGTCCGAATAAATTTCTGACATTGAAAGCCTAAACTCTAACATAATGTATTGTCAAATACATTATAGCATATTAATTAATTGTTGACAAAATTATTCATGTTTAAACAATAAAACATATGCAGAACATGTCTACCAGCAAGGGTTCCTGATTTCATTGAACTTGTGGACACTTTTGGCGTTTTGAAAACAGGGAGTGGATGCCACAGTTAGATGTAAAATTTCTGGAGATTATACATGAAAGAAATGGAAATTTGGGGGGAAAATTGAAATATATGCAATACTTACCGCCCTGTCAAATCTAAACCAACTTTATTGTTAACCTAAAATTTATCATTTTTAAACTATAAA
>NW_015169255.1:166439-189009 GCF_001447785.1 Gekko japonicus
GCCCTGCCCCCAACTCTCTGTTCCCCGGCAGGAGGGGGGGGGGGGGGAGAGAAGGGGGAAGTCTGACCGTCCCTTTTGTCGAGACCAGTGTTCCCTCTAAGCTGAGTTCATGTGAGGTAGCTCACAGGTTTTTGTGCTTCTGGCTCACACATTTTTGTCTTGGCTCAGGAAGGAGGGCTCCAGAGCAAACTGATGTATGCAGCAGCCAAACGGCTCGCTCACAACTTTAATTCCAGTAGCTCACAAAGCAGAATTTTTGCTCACAAGACTCCACAGCTTACGGGTATTTGTATGAAGGAGGGCTGAGGCACAAGCAAGCTGACTTCCACCTCTGCCTGGAAGGAAAAAAACCCTGTTAAGACGCAACTTGGAGGCTTTGCTCCTTGCCAGCCTCCCAGGAGAAAACACATTTCTCCACAGTGCCCCTTGTTCACGAGAGGGCTGCCCCTGGCGTTCAGGGGAGCTAGAAGGGAGGCCCTGGCTCAGCGGAGGAGCCCCTGCTTGACATGCAGAAGGTCCCCGCTTCAATCCCCAACAGCGTCTCCATTCAAAAGAACCAGGTTTTTTTGGGGGGGGGGGTGATGTGGAAGCCCCTTCTCTGCCTGAGACCCTGGAGAGCGGCTGCCAGTCTGAGTAGGCAATGCGGACTTGGACGGACCCAGGGGAGGGGTCTGAGGATTCAGGAGAAGGAAGGCGGCTTCGTGTGTAGGAGGAACAAACCTGGATCGATCCCGGGCCAGTTCTGCGCCAGAATCAGTCCCTTGCTCCAGCCGAGGCCGGCTCACACCTGGGCCAGCGAGATCGCTTCTGCGGAGGAGCCTGACGGGTCAAGAGGGGACAGGGGGCTGGAGCCCCCCCTGCGCAGGTTCCCGGCTCGGAGGACCCCCACCCTGCCCCAGTGACCCGGCGGCCTCCGGCTTCCTGTCGCCAGCCAGGTCCTGCTGTGCATTCTTGTTTTCCCCACCGCTGTGCTGATGCCTGCCCGCCCTCTGTCAACTGATCGGAGGGATGAATCAGCAACCCCCGGGTGGGCTGGAAGCCAGGAACCTCCAGGCCAGGCGGGCAGAAAGGAGGCTCCAGGAAGCGGGGGGGGGTCCTTTAAGTGCCGTTTCTGGAGATCTGGCGCACGGGCGGGTGGGGGCGGAGGATGTCCCCAACGTGACGTCATCACGTTGGGGATGCCCCGCCCCCTCCAGGAACGCCCCCAAAGTCCCCCGCTGGGGGTGGAAGATGGACTTGGCAACCCTAGCTGCAATTGAGTGGATTGAAAATGTAGATATTAATTAGTATTTAGGAGGATTGACAATCGGTCTGCATACCCGTTGTATCAACTTGGTTACATATTTTATATTATTATATGCTGGGGATCTCCCACTATGACAATTTCCAGACTACAGAGATCAGTTCCACTGGAAAAAAATGGCTGCTTTGGAGGGTGGACTCTAAGACAGACCGTACCCTGCTGAAGTCCCTCCCCTCCCCAAGCCCCACTCTCCCCAGGGTGCACCCCCAAAATCTCCAGTATTTCCCAACCCAGAGCCAGCAAGGGCCTCATGTCACAGCCTGATAAGCTATCTTGCTCTGCAGTCTCTATATAAATACCTGGGAGTAGGGGTGTACAACACTGGCCCTTCTGATTGGCAGCCAGCATTAACCCTCTGGATTGGCCAGGCCTCCTCATAGTTATACCAATCAACCTCTGGTATTATGTAAACAACTTCTGCCCTTTGTGAGGCCAGCATGCCTTTTGTTCATGGAGGTCCTATAACCCCCAGCATACCCTTTTAGGGTGATCAAAGGGGACCCCTCTTTCTTTTCATACCAACAGAAAAGGTGGTTTGGATCCTACCCAATAAAATAATCTCTTCTGCCTGCTGCACTGCAGAAATCTTCCTGCTCTCCAGCAACTGATCTCTAGTTCCTTGTCTGGGAAATGTCCTCTCAAAAATAATGTTTGGGTCTGGTTACTCGCAGCCCTGGCTGAGCCTCGATCGAGGAGTGGAGGAGAAGTGGGGGAATCAAACCCGGTTCTCCCAGATTAGAGTCCGCGCCTTTTAACCAGGACACCAAACTGGTTCTCTGTGGGGCTTCTTGACCTGAGATCCCTTCTGCTCAGGAGGCTTTGGACACTATCCTGGTTGTCCTGGCAACAGAACAGAAAGGGGGACCAAACCTGCAGGAGGAGGAGCAGCAGCAGCCCTGGAAGGGAGGGCATCGGCCACTGCTGCTAGGGGGGAGGAGCCATGGGCAAAGAGGACTGCCTCCTCCTCCTCAGGTTCCCTGGCCAAATGGGGGCGGCCAGGTCAGGAGAGTGCCCCCTCCCAAGATTCAGGCCTGCCTGAGGCATCCACTTCACCTGAGGACTACCCCAGCCGCTGGGAGGGGGAGAGCCCTGGGGGGGGGGGCTGGCTCAGTGGCACAGCCTCTGCTTGGCATGCAAAAGCCAGTTTGGTGTCATGGTTAAGGGCGCGGAGCCTAATCTGGGAGAACCGGGTTTGATTCCCCACTCCTCCATGCGCACCTGGCTGGATGGCCTTGGGCAAGCCGTAGCTCTGATAAGAGCTGTCCTTGAAAAAAGAGCCGTTTCTGTCAAGAGCTCTCTCAGCCCCGCCTACCTCCCAGGGTGTCTATTGTGGGGAGAGGAAGGGGAAAGGAGATTGTCAGCCGCTCTGAGACTCCTCTGGGTAGTGAAGGGCCATGGGGTATCAATCCAGTCTCTTCTCTTCTTCAGTGCGTGGACTCTAATCTGGGAGAACCGGGTCTGATTCCCCCACTCCTCCACTCGCACCTGGCTGGATGACCTTGGGCAAGCCGTAGTTCTGATAAGAGCTGTCCTTGAAAAAGAGCAGTTTCTGTCAGAGCTCTCGCAGCCCCACCGACCTCACCGGGTGTCGGTTATGGGGAGGGGAAGGGAAAGGAGTTTGTTAGCCGCTCTGAGACTCCGAGTGAAGGGTGGGGTATAAATCCAATCTTCTCCCCCCCCTCCTTCCTTCACATGCAGTTGCTGGTGTGACCTTGGGTCAGTCACAAGTTCTTTCAGAGCTGTCCTTGAAAGGGCGGTCCTCGAGAGAGCTCTCTCAGCCCCACCTCCCTCACAGGGTGTCTGTTGTGGGGAGGGGAAGGGAAAGGAGTTTGTAAGCTGCTCTGAGACTCCCTTGGGCAGTGAAGGGCGGGGGATAAATCCGATCTCTTCTTCTCTTCTTCTTTTATCTTGGATAGTGGAGTGATTTCAGATGCCGAATGACAATAGCAGGCGAATGACAATAGCAGGCCTGACCAGGTTTTTGTCATGGTCATATTTGGTTTCTGCTCAGCGGAGGGCCCCTGGGGGTGCCTGCAGTGTAGGGGCCCCGGGGGTGCCTGCAGGGGGTGTCACCCAGACTCCCTGCAAGAATCCTGTGAGCCACGGAGCTAAAGGCGAGTGGCCCTGGCCAGGCTGGCAGTTCATGGACCCTGCTTGGCAGTCTTCCAGCCACCGGGGGACCGAGCCTGGGACCTTGTGAGGAAAGGGGGGGCAGCATGTGTGGGGTTTGACTGCAGCTCCCCCCAGTCCAAGCCCGGCGCTGTCTTCACTGAGCAGAGGAGAAAAGGCCCCGCTGATGGAAGCCGGGGAGAGGGAGGCCCAGCGTCCCAGCAAGCCTGGGTCCTTCCCCACTGGAGCCCAGGAGAGCTACACCGAATCTGGGACAGCCAGGCTGGGAGGGAAGCCGCCCCCCCCCCCGACTGCCCCTCTCACTCAAGCCTCCATCCTCAGCCCCCCTGCGATCGAAAGGAAGAGACCAGGCCAAGTGTGGAGCAACCGGGAGGAAGCAAGGCCCATTTCCGGCGGCCGAGGAGGCTTCGCGCAATATCCGATCAGATCACACACTGCCGATGGCGCAACGGCCCCGTGCCCAGGTGGAAGTGGGTGAGGCGGCATGTTGGCAGAGCTGCCAGGCCTTCGCCCCGCAGCACCTAATAAGGAGGTGGCTGACATCTACAGAAACTGGGGAGAGGGGTGGGGAGAGGAGGGGCTGAGCCGTGCCAGGCCCAGGGCGGGCACCAGGCAGCGTGCTCCCAGCTGCTGTGGCCACTTTCACGGCCCAGACGGCCCAGAGCTCAAAGCACCGGAGGAACCCTGCAAAGCAGGTCACTGGGAGAGCCGGAGGCTTCTCCCCGCCACCCCAAAGAGCGCCCCTCTGGTCAGCCCCGGCTGCCAAAGGAGAGCTCAGAACAAGCCCACTGATGAGATGGGAGGGGTACGCTTCCCTTTATATCTCCACAACGGAAAGGACAAGAGACTTTTTTAAAAAAATGCAAGGCATTGAAGGGACCTGTTACACATTACAGAGGAATTTCACATTACCCTTTTTAAGCCGGTTTGAAGCTGTTTTTGATCCATTGTGGAGTAAACCGGTATAGGGCTGCCATTTCACACATGGCTTTCCCCTACCAGTAAACACCTGGATCTGAAGCGGTTTGCCATTTCAGACTGCACTGCTTTTTCCTGCTGCTTTTCACCCATGCGGGTCATCTCCGGCTTTTTTTTTGAACGTTCACTTTAGAGCGCTATAACACAACACTCCAGGCATTCCAATGGGGTTGCTATAACGCTGTTTTTGCTGTTGTGTTATAGCACTATAGCGCTATAGCACTCTAAAGCGAACGTTTACAAAAAAAGCCGGAGATCGCCCGCGTGGGCGAAAAACAGCGGGAAAAAGCATTTTGGATCCAGGAGAAGAAACTGAAGACTACTTAGAAGTGGTTTACAGGTAAAACGGTTCAGCCCTGTTTCCTGAATGGGACAGAAGCGTTTGTGTGTGAAAGTACAAATATATTCCAGTACAAGCATGGACGGCCACAAGGTATAGATAGCGACTCCGGGGCAAGTGATGCTCTGTATTCTTGGTGCTCCCACTGTTGCCCCCCCAAGCACCAAGGATACAGAGCATCCCTTGCCCCACACCGAGAGTTTTTAATCTATATTTTATAGCTAATAGCCGCTGATGGACCTCTGCTCCGTGTGTTTATCCAATTCCCTCTTGAAGCCGTCCATGCTTGTAGCTGCCACCACCTATCAAAAGAGCTGGAACCAGCAGCAACACAAATTGCTTGTAAGCTGCCTTGCTTTCCATGGATCAACATGGGGAGACCAAGCCAGTTTTGCCCTACAGACCACATTGAAAGGGACACAGACCACTCATCTCTATTTAATTTCACTTATTGCCCACCTTTTGCAGTGAGAATGAAGGCAGATTACAAAACCATGTAACAATGCTATAAAGACCAGCAAATACCCGTAATCTAATAAAAGTGGATTACGGTTAGGGATCAGCGAAGAAAAGCAGTACATACATCCAATAAACTAGGTTACATGATTAGAAAACAATGGAATGCCTACTTTACTTGTTTTGGGATCATGTACTCTAGTTTATACATCCAATATACAATGTAGTGTGTGTGGGGGGAGACGGTCCCTAATTTTCACAACAAAAAAGACAACAGCCCTGTTCCCTTTATAAATACTGCATAGGTGGGATTCTACCACACCGCTATTCCTGATATACAAATAACATCTTGACCGATTCTGTTTTACGCATTCTGTGGAATAAGAGGAATGTGGGGTCCTTCCTGTCCCCCTGGGCCGGCCATCCCGTCAGGTGGGGGAGACAACAGAGAGAGCTCAGGTACGGGCAGCTGCAAATCTTACCCATTTACAGGGCTGCACCCTGAAGATGCTTTGCTCAGATATGTGAAGCTGTTTTGGCCTGTTGAGAACGGTGGTAGATATATGGGTCTAAGGCCATGAAGGACTTAGGGGTCTGTGAAGGCCACCGCTTGCCCTACAAGTCTCTGTTCTAGTTGTCGAAGTCACGTCAGGACCACACCAATGAGTCCCTTGATGTCCATCATAAATCAACTGCTGACTCAAGGTGCCCAAAGAGGCTGCCGCAAGAGAGACCAGTTGCAGAACAACTCCAGGTCTTCCTGGATGGCTCATCTGCTCTGGACCCTTTCCTGGACTACAGGACAGAGATGGAGCTGGTGGCTTTACGCAATCATTTGAGTGTAGACAAAGCCCATGCCTCTTTGTTGCTCTTACTGGATTTATCAGCAGCATTTGAAACTGTGGACCATGCCACCTTGTGGAGACGTTTGGAGGCAGAAGTAGGCCAGGGTGCACATTCTGGCTTGGTTCAAATCTTTCCCTAGGGACCAGAGGGTGGCTGCTGGAGACCAGCCGTCACCAATGTGAAACCCGTCCTGTCGGGCTGCAAGGGGTGCAGTCCTATCCCCCCACGCTACTCAATCTCTGTGGAAAACCCATAGGAGAAAGCATTCACTCTTTTGGATCTGGGCTTCATCAATACGCCGGTATCTCCTTATCCAAATTGCCCTGTGATGCAGTAGAAGTCCTGAATTGCTGCCTGCCTGCTGTGGTTAAATGGATAAAAATGAATGAGTTGAAACTCAATCCTCCTGACCAGACGGAGGTAGCGTTAGTTGGGAAGGCTGAGTTCTTGAAGGACGCTGCGCTTCCCACTTTTAATGGGAGTTCCTCTGACCCTAGTGTAGGATGAGGGGAAAAGAAAGTGATTTCTGACACTCACTCCTTGAGATATATATTGACAGCTGTCACTGTGCCATTATTATTATTTATTAAATTTATATCCCGCCCTCTCCGCCGTGGTGAGCTCAGGGCGGCTAACAACATACATATAAAAGTATATATTAAAACTCCATAAATACTAAAAACAAAATAAAGTTAAAATTACAATATAAAGCCATAACTGCTCAATACATACTATAATAAGAGCTGAGTCTTGACAGATCCAGATCTTGGTATGTAACCTAGAATCTTCTGATCAGAGAGATCACATTCTTTTCCCCTTGTCCTACGCTAGCTAACTCTGTTGAGAAGAACTCAAGGGGTATTCCAGATCCCGTGATCATGATGGAGAAGCAAGTTCATGCAGCAGCACAAAATCCTTTCTTCCCACTTCACTGAGCCTGGAAGACACAGACCCAACCTTGCCTCAGCTGGTCCAGCCACATGAACCCATGACACAGAGACACTGAGTCTACAGGATTTAAATGCACCCTATGTGGCTCTGCCCTTCAAAGTCAACTTGGAACCTTAGTTTGTACAAAATGCCACAGCTTAGTTGCTAGGTGGAATATGAATATTGCACCCATTCTGCAGTCGCCCCAGTTCAATTCAAGGTACTGAGTGGGCTATCACAAAGCCCTTGATGTCTTTGGACTAACACACACACACACCCCGCCGCCCGTGCTCCACCGTGGCAGCTTTGCTCATCTGAGCAGGGCCTTCTGAATGTGTCCCGCTGCAGGTGGGTAAGATTAACAGTTGTACATGTACACGTCCTTTCTCTGTGGTGGCTCCCCCACAGATCGTCTAAAGCAGAACTATTCAGGAGGGCATTTTCATAAAGACAAGAGGGCTGCAGCATGGAGGAACGGTTCGGGAGGATGAGTCTTTCCAAAAGGAAATGTCTATCCCATTGTTTATTGTATGTTCTGTCAGGTGCTTACTGCACTGTTTCCTATTTCTGTACTTCTATTTCCTGCATTGTTTATGATGCAGGATATCTAATGCACTTTTTCTTTTTTGCATTGTCCTTCTGATTTCTGTAATCCTAGCTCTGTTGTCTTATTAATGGCTGCCTTATGCCGCCTGGAATCTTTTTTTTATATCATGTGATCCACCTTGACTCTCGGTGATAAAGGTGGGCTGTATATAGCTAGCTAAATAAAGGTAAGAGGTTAGAGAACATAAGAGAAGCCAGTGCTGGATCAGGCCAAAGGCCCATCCAGTCCAACACTCTGTCACACAGTGGCCAAAAATACCAGGTGCCATCAGGAGGTCCAGCAGTGTGATGTCAAACTTAGTGTGGACACCCGACCTGCATAGCCCGGAACTCCTGAGCTCACGCAATCCGCCGACCACTAGAAGCCCTCCCACTGTTGCCCCCCCCAAGCATACAGAGCATCACTTGCCCCAGAGTTCCTATCTATCCCTTGGGGCTAATAGCCACTGATAGACTTCTGCTTCATATGTTTATCTAATTCCCTCTTGAAGCCGTCCATGCTGGTAGCTGCCGCCACCTCCTGTGGCAGTGAATTCCACGTGTTAATCACTCTTTGGGTGAAGAAGTACTTCCTTTTATCCATTCTAACCCGACTGCTCAGCAATTTCATTGAGTGCCCACGAGTTCTTGTATTTTGAGAAAGGGAGAAAAGTACTTCTTTCTCAATTTGCTGGTGCCTTGAATCGAACCACTGCTGAATAGGTGTGACGTGCATATTTTGCCCAGCTCCCAATAGCAAAACGAGCTGCAGTGTTCTGTACTAGCTGAAGAACCTGAGTCTTCTTCCAGGGCAGACCCATGCAGAGTCCATTGCGATAGCCTAGCCTTGAGGAAACACCTGAAGTTGGAAATCCACCACTCTTCCAAGCAATGCTCCCTCTAAGCTGTGGAGTCTTGTGAGCAAAAATTCTGCTTTGTGAGCTTCTGGCATTAAAGTTGAGAGCAAGCGATTTGGCTGCTGCAGGGATTATTCTGCTCTGGAGCCATCCTTCCTGAGCGAAGACAAAAATGTGTGAGCCGGAGGCTAAAAAACTGTGAGCTAGCTCACACTAACTCAGCTTAGAGGGAACACTGCTTCCAAGTACTTTGCCCAGGACTGGAACATCTCACGCACTGTATTTTCAGTAATTTTCTGAACCATTCCCTCCAGTTATTCTAATGGAAACGCATCTGTGTGGACAAGCAGAAACCTCCATAATGTTGATAGTTCTGTAATTAATGTGGAATCCACGTGGGATCAACACGACTGATTTTATTCATAGAATGCTCTGGAAGACTGGGCATCTCGTCCTTCTGGGGGCAGAGGCACAAAAGGCACACACCCTGGTTGGACGGTCCTGAGCAACCACAACAGTGGCAGCATCACCCCCTCCAGGCAGGCTACCCAAGGGTCCCTGGCCAGCTTTGGCACGAGTTCTTCTCATCTCCCATGCTGCTTCAGAGTGGCCAGGGGCCCAGAGAGAGCGGGTTGTGGCGGGCAATGTTCCCTCTAGGCTGAGTTAGTGTGAGCTAGCTCCCAGTTTTTTAGCCTCTGGCTCACACATTTTTGCTCCAGAGCACACTCATTTATGCAGTAGCCAAAACGCTCGCTCACAACTTTAATGCCAGCAGCTCACAAAGCAGAATTTTTGCTCACAAGACTCCACAGCGAAGAGGGAGCATTGGTCTTAGGTGACCCAAACTGATGGCTCCCATGCATTCATTCATTCTGCATCCCAAGCGTTCCCTCTGAGCTGAGTGAGTGTGAGCTAGCTCACAGTTTTTCAGCCTCCGGCTCACGCATTTTTGTCTCAGCACGGGGAGGAGGAGGGCTCCAGAGCAGCAGCCCCGCTGGGGAAAAGAGACCAGCCCAAAGACTCGGGGCTCCCTCCCTCCGCATCGCTCAGCTGCAGCCAAGCCGGGCGGCCTCTCTCGGAACGGCGGCTACCAACTGCCGGGAGAACCCCGCCCTGACCCCCTTGGAGAGGGGGCCCTGCGTCGTCTTCTCCTTCTCCTCCCGTAAGAACACAAGAGACGCCAATGTTGGATCAGGCCAAAGGCCCGTCCAGTCCGACACCGCGGCCGATTTGCACGCCCATCTCAAGGGGAGGGGACGTTTTCCTCCCGGGCTGTTGGCAACCCACCCGTCCACGACTCGAGGCGCGCCACTCCGACCAGCTCTTCCGCCCGGCCTCGGCAGGGGAAAGGGACCGCCCTTTTCCGCCCCCGGCACGTGATCCCGCCGAAATCACGTGCTCCCAGACTTCGTTAACTCACGCGCTTTTACGCGTTCTAAACCCTCCGCGGTCGCGTGGAAAATAGTCCCGCGTGGTTCTTGGCCTCCTCGCGGAGGAAAGTTAGCACCCCGCAGTTCGGGACGGTACACGGACGGGGTTCATTCGGTGCCGCGATTGCGGATCAGGGCCGCCCCGGCAGCCTTCCACCTCAAACCGGGAGCCCCCTCCCTCGGGAAAAGTAGTTCCAGCAGCAGCGGTGACGACAGCGGCAGCGGGGTCCCGGCAGAAAAATCCCTCCGCCTCCTGAGGAAAGCGGCGATGGCGGCTTCGCGGGTGCCGGACCGGACGGAGCGCCGAGCTGGAGACCGAGAGGATTTCGCTGGGGAGGCGATTCGCGGTGAGGAGGGCGCGGTTGGACGGCGAAGGGTTCCGTCGCTTTCATCTCGCCCAGCTGCGGCGCTCCGCCGGCTCGCCCTCCGTGCGTGGACCCTCGGCAAGATGGCGGCGCAGGCTGACCGGGGGCTCAGGCAGTGCCAAGGGCAGCCTGCCTCGGCCAGGGCCCGGGGGGAGGGAGGGATGGGGAGCAAGGGCCAGGCGCGCGCGCCAGCCCCGAGTCTGGCTGGGCCAATAGGGGCAGGGGGCGCGCGGCGGGCTGCGCCAATAGGGAAGGGGCCTGCTTGGGGCGAGTGGCGAGGCGGTGGAGGGCTCTGGCGCGGTGCATGGTGGGAGAATCCCTGCATCCCTGCCCGGGCGCAAGGGATGTCCTTGCAGGTGCTCACCCGCCCCTGGGAGAGGGCCTCCTTGCACACCTGCCCGGTGAAGGGATCAGTTTGGCTTGCAGCCTCTGTCAGGTGTTCACAGCCAGGCCAAGCAGTGTTCTCCCTGCTCCCAAGCATTTCCCCTCTGCTCCAATTAAGCTGATCACAATGTTACTGAAAACATGACTTTTGTTGCTGGATGGTCCAGTGAGGCATATTGCTTGATTTTCTTGTCTGAATTGAGAGGCTGGAATTTGGGATGTTCTTATTTGGAGGGGCTTGACGGCACAACATTCTCTTTAGGAGTTTACTCTTTCTTCCTCATTCTCTTCTCATTTTTGATTAGTATGAAATTTCCTGAATGCTGCTCATATTCTGGCCGCCTTCAAGCAAAAGAGCAAGAGTTCGATCTGGCTGTTCTTGAAATTTGGATGATATTGTTCAGGTGTGTTGTGAATGACAAACGCTGTGGCACAGTGGGGAACCAGATGATTACTGTTACACACAGAACAGCAAGTGGAATCCAGTCCCTTTTCAAAGTTCTACTGAAGATGTGGCACATCAGTCTAATTTCTGGTCAACAGCTGGTAGAAATTTATTGATCGATTTAGCCTCACAACACAAATTAACCAATTCATCAGTTATAGTATCAGTGAAACAAACTATTCCATGAAATTGCCAGAACTGCTCAGTAGCGTTGAGCTGGTCTGATTGGTTAATTCTCTCAGGGGCAAGGTGAAGCTGACACAGGTAGTGGCTACATTGTAGTCCTAAGCAGAATTATATTCTTCTGGGTCAGTAGAATGGGGCTGCGGTGGCTCAGTGGTTAAGATGCTGAACTGCTGACTGGAAGGTCGGTAGCTCAGCAGTTTGAGACCCAAGTGCTTTATGAGTGAACTCCCGTCTCTGGTCCCAGCTCCTGCCAACCTAGCAGTTCAAAAGCAAGAAATTGCAAATAGATAAATAGGTACCGCTTCGGTGGGAAGGTAATAGTGTTCCGTGCGCCTTGCCGTCTAGTCATGCCAGCCGCATGACCACGGAAACGTCTTCAGACAGCGCTGGCTCTTCGGCTTGGAAACAGAGATGAGCACTGCATCCCTAGAGTCGGATTCAACTGGCTTTTGAGCAAGGAAAACCTTTTACCTTTAGTAGGTGAGCAGAGGCCAGTGGGCTGAGAAGGGTGTAACTTGGTCCAAGATTACGTAGAAAGTCTTCTGAAGATTCTCTAGCTGAGTGTGTTTTTCTTACCCCATCCCCTACACTTCTTGGCTGTTGTCCAGGATTAGTCATCGTCTGCATGCAGTGCACAGGAGGCTATTTCTCTTAGGAAAATACTTCCTGGGGCCTTGTGGCTGGAAAGCCGAGTTGTCTTCACTGTGTGTGAATTCCCATAGCCAGGGGGGAGGTGTGGGCATTGTCATCTAGCTTATGACTGACAGGAGGGAAACGGATCCTGTTTGCATTAAAGCAGGCCTAACCGTCCTTGTGCCCTGTCTCCTCCTTGTTCCTTTTTGTTCCGTGCTGGGAAGTGTTCGGACACAGGGCTCCCAGGCTGGGCTGATGCCTCAGTAACATTCTAGGCATTTGGGCAGGGCAGTTTCCGCCCACGAGAGTGTGCAGACTATGGCTTAAAATGCTGCCGGTGCATAGAATGAGGTCACGTCCAGCTGTGGAGCCAGACAGCCACTACCAGAAATTTTGAAGCTTGGGAAAAAAAACCATTTTTTCCGGGTTTTGGGGGGAAAAAATTGAAATTTTCAGAAAAATTGGAAAAAATGGTACATTAGCACTTCTTTTTTCTTTTCCAGATTGTAAGTCATTCTGTTACTTTAGGAACATAAAATATGATTATGGACATTTTTACTTGGCATGAAATTATCACAATTAGCTTATTAAAAATATAGTGTCTCCAAACAATTATTACAAACAGAATAACCAGCCACATGCAAAAGCAAAACTGAAACCTTTTTATTTTCTTGTGACAACAGCACCTCCTAAAGGAAGAAATGCATCTTGTTCTTGCATTGGAGAGTTCAGTGTGTAACCTAGGACTTGCTTGTCCTCAGTGCACAGAAATTAGATCAATCTGATACCATACATATTTTTTAGAAATGATTTGGAAACTATTTGAACACCTTGTCTTAAAATATTTTATTCCTCATGTTAAAATAAAATGTTCCATAATGAATTCTTTTCTTTTTTTAATTTTTCCAATTTTTCGGGAAAAAACAAAAAAGGTTTCGGGGAAAAAATGTTTTTTCCCTGAATTTTTCTGTTTTTCCGGGCCTTCACATCTCCAGCCACTACCTGCTCCATGCATCCCAAGTGGGGAAGGGACCCTCTTCCACGAGCAGCAGAGTGCTGTCTTTCCACGGTGGCCGGACGCTGCCCCTGTGGGGGAGGGGCTGTGGTACGTGCCACGCCCCACAGCAGATGAGAGTGCAGCGCCTGCCTCCTTCCCTCACCAGGTCTGGCCATGGAAGCTGAGAACGAAGTGGAGAGCAGCAGTGATGCTGCCCCTCGGCCAGAGCGGCAGGAGGAGCCCTCCGAGAGCGGCCTCGGCATGGAGACGTCCGAGGCCGTGTCCGCAGACAGCAGTGATGCTGCCCGGGTGCCAGTCACTCTCTCAGAAGCAGACGAGTCGGGGGTCGGCCAGAGCTCTGACCGCGGAGGCGTCTCTCTGGTATGGACCGAGGGGCGGCCAGCTGGAGGAGGGAGCACAGATGCCACACACACTTGGGGCAGAGGGGCCCCAGCCTCCGCAGGCTAGGCCCGCTGCAGCCGGGCCGAGAGCAGAAAGGGCAACCGGGTGGAGGCGTCTCCTGCCTCTCGCCCGGTGCAGAACTCTGAGCGGGAAGGCCACTTGTGCTCTCTGTCTCCATCTGTCCGGCAGGCCGAGGTGTCTGAGAGCAGCCCCGGCAGAGACGCCCTACCCAGGGCCTACCTACCCGACTCCTCCTCCATCGCACAGCCCGCCCTGGTGTCCAGCATCTCTGCCGCCACGAGCCAGTCCCTCCTGATCTCGCAGTCCCCGCAGGGCCTCGTTCACTCCAGCGTGCTGGCGGAAGGGGCTGCCGTGGTGTCGGATTCCACGGCCTCCACCTCCTCTGACCTGGGCTCCGCCATCGACAAGATCATCGAGTCCACCATCGGGCCAGACATCATTCAGAGTGAGCCGTGGGAGGGTCGGGTGTGTGTGTGTGTGTGTGTGTGACGGTGGCCATGAGAGCGGCAGCAGTCGCCTGGTCCGGGGCCTCTGCTCAGCCCCTGCCCAAGGAGGCTGTTCTCGGTTGCCTGCCGCTCTGAGCAGGTCGTGTCCCCTGCCCTGGGAAGAGAGGCTGATTCCTCTGGGCGTGTGTTCCTGCTGCAGGGTGCATTGCTGTGACCACTGAAGAGGACGGCGGGGCGCAGACCACCCAGTACCTCATCCTGCAGGGGCCAGACGACGGTATGCGAAGGGTGCTGGGCTTCCTGCTCCTCCTCCTCCTGACCCCGTCCTCACAGTCCTCCCTGCTTGGGCGGGGGCCCGAGAGCTTCAGCAGTCCCAGCCTCTGCCGGGGCTCCAGCCATTCAAGGAACACGAGAAGAGCCCCGCTGGGTCAGACCAGGGAGGGTCCAGCCTCCTGCCTCACACAGTGGCCAACCGGTTCCTCTGGAGGGCCAACCACAGGGCAGAGAGGCCGAGGCCTTCCCTTGAGGCTAACTGCCTCTGAATGTGGAGGTTCCTGGTATCGGGGTGGAGGGAGGGTTGCAGCATGGCTGTGTGGGGAGCTGTTGGCTGCTGCTCAGCAGGATCCCGGCATCTCTCTCCTGAGAGCCAGTTTGGCATAGTGGTTAAGCGTGGCGGACTCTAATCCGGGTGAACCGGGTTTGCTTCCCCACTCCTCCTCACGCAGCTGCTGGTGTGACCTTGTCAGTCCTAAGTCCTCTCAGAGCTGTTCTCTTAAGGGCCGTTCTCGAGAGAGCTCTCTCAGCCCCACCCGCCTCACAGGGGGTGTCTGTCTGTTGTGGGGAGGGGGAGGGGAAGGAGTTTGTCGGCCGCTCTGAGGGCGGGTGGTGTAAATCCAATCTCTTCCTCCTCTTCTTGCCAGGCGCACCTGTGATGTCCCACCTGGCCAGCTCCGGCTTGGCCCCTGGCGTGGCAGCGGAGTCTCTGGTGGACGGCCCCACCTCCACGTGTGTGGAGCCCCCGGCCCCGTTGGAGCGGCCTGCCCCGTTGGCCCAGTCCGGGGAGCCCGACCTGGAGAGCCTGGAGGAGCTGATGGAGGTGGTGGTGGTGCAGCAGTTCAAGTGCAAGATGTGCCACTACAAGAGCAGCGTCAAGCAGACCCTCCTCCACCACATGCGGGAGCGGCACTTCCAGCCGGGTGGGTGGGCAGGAGAGGGCGTGGCCTCGTCTGGGGGAGGGGCGGCAGTTGGATGGAGGCCTGTGCCGGGGCTGGGGGGGGGGAACGGACGCTGTTGGCTGCGAAAGAGGGCCGGTGTCCGTGCCGAGGGAGCTTGCGTTCCACACTATGGACCAATGTTCCCTCTAAGCTGTGGAGTCTTGTGAGCAAAAATTCTACTTTGTTGAGCTCAGGAGAGTGAGCAATTTGGCTGCTGCATCAATTAGTTTGCTCTGGAGCCCTCCTTCCTGAGCTGAGACAAAAATCTGTGAGAGGCTAAAAACTGTGAGCTAACTCACATTAACTCAGCCTAGAGGGAACACTGCTCTGGGCATGCCAGAGTAGGCCTCTTTCTCGGCTGATGAGCATCTGTTAGCCAAGGGGGGGCAGGGTGTCTGGCAGAGCCCTGAGGGTCCCTGCTCTCCACCTGGGAGGCCCGTTCAACTCCCTTCCGTTTCGGTTTCTGAGACCTCGCAGGGCAATTCATGAGGAACAGGCTGGCTGAGATGGCAAGTCAGCATCTGTCTAAACAGCCAGTGGAGGTACTTGGGGCACGGCGTTCCTTGCTAGGTGGTGGTTCCTGAGCTCGCACGACACCGTTGTGAATGTGCAAGAAGAAATGTGCAGCAGCCCTGCCAATAACCCCAAGGGGAGGCATGGCACGTTTCGTGCCCAGTACGTTGGCTGGCCCCAGTCAAGGGACTGAATGGCCAGTCATAGGTGGGAGGGTCGCCATTTCTTGGCTGAAGAATGAGTGCTCTAATCTGGGAGAACTGGGTTTGATTCCCCACTCCTCCTCCACTTGCACCTGGCTGGATGACCTTGGGCAAGCCGTAGTTCTGACAAGAGCTGTCCTTGAAAAAGAGCAGTTTCTGTCAAGAGCTCTCTCAGCCCCACCCACCTCACAGGGTGTCTGTTGTGGTGAGGGGGAGGGAAAGGAGTTTGTCAGCCACTCTGAGACTCCGAGTGAAGGGCGGGGTATAAATCCAATCTCTTCTTCTCTTCTTCTGGGCAGCCATCTGTAACTGTTCTGTCCCCTGCTTTCCTCCAGCTGCAACTGCTGTCTTGAAAAAGGGGCGCCCACGTAAGGGGGTTTCTGTGCAAAAGTCCCCTGCGGTAGCGAAGCCAGAGGAGGAGGAGGAAGACGACGACATTGTGGACGCTGGGGCTCTGGATGACGCGGAAGGTACTGTGTTGTGCAGCGGTCCTGAGCATTTGGCTGGCCTCCATTCCCGTCTCTTGGCTCCGCCCAGGGGCTGTGCCGCTGACGTTACTCCTTCCTGTTGCAGATGACAGTGACTACAACCCGGCTGAGGACGAGCCCCGTGGGCGGTTGCCCAAGCCCAGCCGCCCCCTTCCCTCCTCCAGCGAAGAACGGCTGCGCCGGCGTCCAGGAAGGCCCCGCAAGTTCCCTCGCTTGGCATCTCTGCCTCAGACGGAAGGTACGAAGGGAACGTGGAGGGAGCTGGTATGTCAGAAGGGGCCCTCCCTCGGCCCACCAGCTCTCTCTCGCCCCAGAGCGTTTTGACTTTTAGCAGAGGCTGAAAAAATATTCTATTTATTAATTTAGGAAACTTCTTTTTTTGCATTTTTGGTTCAAAACAATCAAGGCAACTTACAAAATAAACAATGGAAATATTATTTACACAGGAGAAGGGAGAGAGAGCTTCTCTACTGGCATAAATAGCATTAGTATTAGAAGCAGAAGAGCGGGGGGGGGCCCTCAATAGTAGAACGTTTGCTTGTCATGTAGAAGGTCCCAGGTTAAGAAGAACATTAGAAGAGCCCTGCTGAATCAGAGCGTCCATCGAATGCATCATCCCATCTCACACGGTGGCCAGCCAGTTCCTCCAGAAGGCAGCAACAGGGCACAGAGGCCGAGGCCTTCCCCTGATGTTGCCTCCTGGCTCTGGGATTCAGAGGCTTTCGTGCCTCTGAACTTCGAGGTTCCCCTCAGTCACCAGAGCTAGTAGCCATTGATAGACTTATCCTCCACGAATCTCTCTAATCCCCTTTTAAAGCTGTTTATTCCTGTGGCCATCTCTACATCCTCTGGCAGCCGATTCCACATTTTAATCACTTTCTGTGTAAAAACGTATTTCCTTTTGTGCGCCCTGAACCTACTGCCCATGAGAGCTTCATTGGATGCCCTCAAGTTCTAGTCTTTTGGGAGAGGGAGAAAAAAAAATTCTTTGTCAACTCTCTCCATCCTATGCATAATTTTATAAACCTCTCACATCTCCCCTTGTCTCTTTTCTAAGCGGAAAAGTCCCACACTCTTCAGCCTTTCCTCCTGGGGAAGGGGCTCCAACCCCCCTAATCATCTTGGTTGCCCTCTTCTGTAGTTTTTCCAGCTCTGCAATGTCCTTTCTGAGATACGGGGATCAGAACTGTACACAGTATTCTAGGCTGAATTTGGAATTCAAGCAGGTTGAATTCCCAGCATCTCTAGCTGAAAGGGCCATGCAGTAAGTGGTGTGAAAGATTTCTGCTAGAGCCCCTGGAGAGCCCCGGCCGGTCAGTAGGTAGTACTGACCTTGCTGGACCAAGGGGCTGGGTCAGTATAAGGCAGTTCCGTGCATCCAGAGTCTTCGGCTGGGAGGGCGGGATGCAAATCTGATAAATAAGATAAAGAAAGAATGTGAAAGCGGTTTGCGAGATTACGGAGACCCTTCTCCTATTTATTTATTTCAGTAATCTCATTCTACTTTTCCCTCTAATGAGGGGACCCAGAGCAATTTCCGAAACAAGAAAACAGAATTTTTAAAACCCCACACGATGTAAAGAAGCAAACGGGGAAGGAAACCCTGAGCTATAGTGGCGGATCTGCCGGCCCGACTCACAGGAGGTCTCAGGCTCTGAGCCAGGGGCCAGGAACCCTCTGGCCATGCCCAGGAGACCTTCGTTCTTGGGACGATCTGTGCAGCTCCCGGCAACACCCAGGGAGGGCCCCCTTAAATAGGCACACTTTGCAATTGTGACAGAAGGCCATAAGAATATGAGAGAAGCCGATGTTGGATCAGGTCAAAGGACCATCCCGTCCAACACTCTTGTGTCACACAAGGGACAGAAATACCAGGGGCCCTCAGGAGGTCCAGCAGTGGGGCCAGGACACTAGAAGCCCCCCTCCCACTGTTGCCCCCCCCCAAACACCAAGAATACAGAAGCATCCCTTGCCCCAGACCGAGAATTCCTCTCTATACCTTGAGGCTAATAGCCACTGATGGACCTCTGCTCCACATGTTTATCCAGTTCCCTCTTGAAGCCGTCCGTGCTTGTAGCTGCCACCCCCTCCTGTGGCAGTGAATTCCATGTGTGAATCACTCTTTGGGTGAAGAAGGACTTCCTTTTATCCGTTCTAACCCGACCGCTCAGCAATTTCATGGAGTGCCCACAAGGAGTTCTTGTCTTGTGAGAGAAGGAGAAAAGTACCTCTTTCTCAACCTGCTCTATCCCATGCATAATCTTATAAACCTCGATCATGTCACCCCTCAGCCGTCCTTTCTCCAAGCTAAAGAGCCCCAAGCGCTTTAACCTTTCTTCATAGGGAAAGTGTTCCAACCCTTTGATCATTCTAGTTGCCCTTTTCTGCACTTCTTCCAATGCCATAATATCCTTTTTGAGGTGTGGAGACCAGAACTGTACACAGCACTCCAAATGAGGTCGCACCATCGATCTATACAGGGGCATTATGATACTGGCTGATCTGTTTTCAACTCCCTTCCTAATAATCCCCAGCATAGCGTTGGCCTTCTTTATTGCAGTCGCACACTGTCTCAACAAGGCCGAGAGGGAGTGGGTGTGGAGGAGCTCTCTTCCACCCTCTAGCGGTTCATGCTCAGTCCAAGGCTGGCTTTCTGCATGGGCCGGGCTCTCATGGCCGGTGGCCACAGTGACTGTGCTCGGTTGCCAAACACAAAGCTGTTCTATAGCAGGTCCGGCCGCTGGTCCACCTGGATCCGTGCTCCTTGCTCTCTGAGGTCGTGGCTGAAGGCCCTGGTACTGGTAGTGGTGCTGGGCTGTGAGCCTGGGGCCTTCTGCATGCAGAGCATGAGGGTCACCACCGGGCCACGGCCCTCCCCCACCGGGGGCTGCTTCCAGCACTTTACATCTGGGTGCCCAGTGGACAAATGCAGGCTGGTGCTACTTGTGTCCTGCTTGGCCTCCAGTTGGGCATCTCTTTGTGTTGCTTCCTGAGCCGGGACTGCAAAGTCAAGTCAGGCCCCTCGCAGGCCGTGGAACGCAGTGGGAGGGATGCATCTGGCTCAGTGTGCGGCGGGTTGAGCCGCCGGTCGGTCGTGTGCTTCCTTCTCCAGGTGGTGTGGTGTGGTGGTGAAGGGCCAGGTGACTGGCTGTCCCTCCACCCTGTGCTGGTGATGTGGGGACAAGGGGGGCTATTGGTGGGGGTTTCTGCGGGAACGCTGTGCTTGGAGGAAGGGCTCCCGGTCTGCGCCCTCTGCCTCATCCATAACGTTGACGCCCTGCCTGCACGCGTCCCTCTGGTGGCTGAGACGGGCCGGGTCCTCTTGTGAATTCTTCACCGGGCTCCCAGAGCAAGGGCTGCAGTGGGAAGGGGAACTCCTGGCCTGCCTCTCAGACATTATTACCCTGTTGTTGAAGGATGAGCTTTTGCAGAAGTCAAATCCGATAGCAAAAATCGTGGAAGGAGACAGCACAGCGCTTGTATTGTCTATCCATCTTTGGTGTCGTGGTGAAGTGCGCAGAGGACTCTAATCTGGGAGAACCGGGTTTGATTCCCCACTCCTCCACTCGCAGCTGCTGGATGACCTTGGGCAAGCCGTAGTTCTGATAAGAGCTGTCCTTGGAAAAAAGGGCAGTTTCTGTCAGAGCTCACTCAGCCCCGCCTACCTCACAGGGTGTCTGTTGTGGGGAGGGGGAGGGAAAGGAAGGGAGTTTGTAAGCCACTCTGAGACTCCGAGGGAAGGGCGGGGTATAAATCCAATCTCCTCCTCCTCCTTCTTGTCTCCCTTGATCTTTCAAGTGAGCCTAAATCCTCACCCATGACAAAGGGACCCTGATTATACTCTCTTTGCAAATCTGTAATGTGTGCCTGGGCATGTCTTAATCCAGCTCTGCAGGGGGAGTGTGATCTGGATTAAAGCTATTCAGCAAGTCAGTGTATGCACAGCTTTTGGGGGGGGGGGGCAGCAAAGAGAGGTCTTTGTAGAAACGGAACAAGCCGTCCACTGGCCAAGGGTTTTCCCTGTGGGGTGTCAATGAAGTTGGGATTGTCTGGGGTCCCAGTGCCCGTTGGTGTGCTGCTCTCTTGCACACTTGCTTACACCTTCAGGCCACTTCTAGGGTGATGGGGAGGCCCTGCGGAAGAACGTCCCAAATCCCATTTCGCGGTGGGGAACTGAGGCTGCCTGAGATGATGCTCAGCTCCACCTTCCAGATCTGCGGCCGCTTCTCTGGCTCCTTGGCCATTTCTGTGGATTCCATGTGCTCCTGGTCCGCTTTTTAAAAGCACCAGAACAAAGCTTGAGCCCAGGGGCACCTCTAAGACCACCTGAATCTATTTTAAAAAGCATGTCCTTGGACGTTAACAGTATCCAGACAGCTTTCAGTGTCACCCAGTTCCCTCCCTCCCAACCTGAGAGGTGTGCTTCTGTCGGGCAGGTGACGGGATGGATCCTGTGGTCTCCTCGCAGTGTGCCCCTCGGGGAGACCTGCAGGGCGCCGAGGCAGCCAGCTCCTCCGCTCCGGCCCCCCTCCCTGGCGGATGTGTCGCAGAGCCTGCTGTCAGCCAGTCTGACTCCGAGAACAGAGACCCCGCCTCTCACGAGGAGCCGGAACAGATTCCCCGCCGGCGAGGCCGGCCCTCCCACCGTTTCCTGGGCAAGAAGTTCTGCAAGTACATGGGCCGCAGGTGAGGGCGTGGGCAGTGGGGCCGGCCGGCCTGGGTGGGGCTGACTGGCAGATTTCTGAGCGCCCCTGGGTTCTGCTGCTGCTGCAGGTACTGCTACAAGTCTGCCAAACCCCTGATGCGCCCCTTCCTGTGCCGGATCTGTGGCTCCCGCTTCCTCACGCACGAGGACCTGCGCTTTCACGTCAACTCACACGAGGCCGGCGATCCCCAGCTCTTCCGCTGCCTGCAGTGCAGCTACCGTTCCCGGCGCTGGTCGTCTCTGAAGGTGGGCTCCCGTTCCCCCCCCCCCGGCAGGAGCACATGTTCAACCATGTGGGCAGCAAGCCGTACAAGTGCGAGGAGTGTGACTACACCAGCGTCTACAAGAAAGACGTGATCCGCCACTCTGCGGTGCACAACCGGGACAAGTGAGTGTCTTTCTGTGGCAGAGTTCCCTCTAAGCTGAGTGAGTGTGAGCTAGCTCACAGTTTTTTAGCCTCTGGCTCACACATTTTTGTCTTAGTTCAGGAAGGAGGGCTCCAGAGTAAATTAATTTATGCAGTAGCCAAATGGCTTGCTCACAACTCTGCCAGTAGCTCGCGAAGTAGAATTTTTGCTCCACAGCTTAGACGGAGCGTTGCTCTGTGGCAGTCTCAAGTCCTTTCCGTCCTCTGCGTCATCAGCTGCAGGGGGCCTTCATTGCACTCTGTGCCCCAGGGAGTCCCGCCTGTGCCGTGTAAATGCTCCTATTGCGTTCACATCCCATTGGTCTCTCTACTTTGGGACCCAAAGTAGCTGACGGCATCGTTGTCCCCCTTGAGAGCCAGTTTGGTGTAGTGGTTAGGAGCTTGGACTCTAATCTGGGAGAACCGGGTTAGATTCCCCACTCCTCCACTTGCAGCTGCTGGTGTGACCTTGGGCAAGCCGTAGTTCTGACAAGAGCTGTCCTTGAAAAAGAGCAGTTTCTCTCAGAGCTCTCTCATCCCCACCTACCTCACAGGGTGCCTGTTGTGGGGAGGGGGAGGGAAGGAAAAGGAAAGGAGTTTGTAAGCCGCTCTGAAACGCCTTCGGGTATTGAAGGGCAGGGTATGAATCCAATCTCTTCTTCTTTACACCCTTGAGCCTTGCAAGAACAACACCCTTACGGTGTAGGTTAGGCTGAGAGATAGGGATGGGCCCAGGGTCACCTACGGAGCTTCCGTGACCTTGGGGGGTTTGAGTCTGGCTCTCCCAGGTCCTCGTCCGAGCCACACAGACTCTTGGTGTTAGGAGGGTGTCGTGCTGTGGCCTTTGGCTCAGTCGCCTCCCAGCTGCCTGCCTTGACCCGCTTCCTCCTCTCTTTTTCAGGAAGAAGCGAGCTGACCCGGTGAGTGTCCCATTCTCATCCCGCCCCGCCCCTTAAAAGCCTCCTTTGCCCTTGCAACAGCCTCTTACGTGGGCTGCGGGGAGCCGGGAACTGGAGGCCACCTTCCAATGGGCCCGCAGCCCTATCGGGAGAGCAGACCTTTGGCCAGCTATGAAGCCAGCTCCCGGTTTGGGGCGGGTGGCTGGGTGAGTGGGCAGGCCGTCCCGCTCACGTGCAGCCTCCCCTGTCTCTGCAGCCGCCCAAGCGGAGCTCCTTCCCTTGCCCCATCTGCAGCCGCGTCTACCCCATGCAGAAGCGCCTCACCCAGCACATGAAGACGCACAGCGCTGAGAAGCCCCACATGTGCGACAAGGTACGAGTGGGGGACAGGCAGGGACCAGTCATTGT
>NW_015169255.1:189457-191313 GCF_001447785.1 Gekko japonicus
CCGCTCTGAGACTCCTTTGGGTAGTGAAGGGCCATGGGGTAGAAATCCAATCTCCTCCTCCTCCTCTTGCAGTGTGGGAAGTCCTTCAAGAAGCGCTACACCTTCAAGATGCACCTCCTGACCCACATCCAGGCCATCGCAAACCGCCGGTAGGGCACAGAGTTGCATTTGGAGTGTGTGTGTGTGTGTGGGGGAGACAATGGTGCATAGCCTAGGGTTGCCAACCCTGGGTTGGGAAATTCCTGGAGATTTGGGAGGTGGAGCCAGGGAGGGGAGGGGCCTCAGCAGGGTATAATGCCAAGGACCGTGGTCCCCAAGGGAACCGTTCTCTGTAGGTGAGAGGTCAGTTGTAAATGCGGGTGATCTCTAGCCCCTCCTGGAGGCTGCTGTGATGGCTGCTTCCTTCTCCTCCTCCCCGGGGGCAGGTTCAAGTGCGAGTTCTGCGACCACGTCTGCGAAGACAAGAAGCTGCTCCTCAACCACCAGCTCCTGCACATCAACGACAAGCCCTTCCGCTGCGGCCTCTGCTCCTACGCCACCGTGCGCGAGGACTTCCTGCTCTCCCACATGGCCGTCAAGCACACAGGTGAGAGCACCAGGCCGCGGGGAAGGGGGCGGGTGGAGGCGGCACCCCTTTGCCAGTTTGAACGGCTGGTAACAGGTGGCCGGGCCGTGCGCCACCTGCAGGCTTGGAAGGGGAGGAAGGCGGGAGCCCTGCCGGCCCTCTGGCTCCCCCCCCCCCTGCCCGCCCGCCCTCACTGAAGGCCTCGGCCTCGTCCTGCCTGCAGGAGGCAAGCCCTTTGCCTGCGAGCTCTGCCACTTCACCACCAAGCACAAGAAGAACCTGCGCCTCCACGTCCAGTGTCGCCACGCGGAGAACTTCGAGGACTGGGTGCAGCAACACCCGGAGGAGCCCCCCTGCCGCCGCCGCCCCTTCTTCACCCTCCAGCAGATCGAGGAGCTGAAGCAGCAGCACAGGCAGGGCCAGCCGGCCGCGGAGGCAGCCACCCCCCGCCCATCGGTGAGCACGCCCGTCTCTCTCCCTGCCATAAGGACACCAGAGGAGCCAAATGTTGGACCAGGCCCACAACCCCTCCCGTCCAGCACTCTCTCTCTGGGTCACGTCACACAGGGGCCGAAAACACCAGGGGCCCCCCCCCCATCGGGGGCCCCGCCCGTCTCTCTCCCTGCCATAAGGACACCAGAGGAGCCAAATGTTGGACCAGGCCCACAACCCCTCCCGTCCAGCACTCTCTCTCTGGGTCACTCACACAGGGGCCAGAAAACACCAGGGGCCCTCAGGAGGTCCAGTGGTGGGGCTAATAGCCACTGATGGACTTTTGCTCTTAACGTAAGAACATAAGAGGAGCCAATGTTGGATCAGGTCAAAGGCCCATCCAGTCCAACACTCTGTGTCACACAGTGGCCAGAAAGACCAGGGGCCATCAGGAGGTCCAGCAGTCCCACCCCCCCAAGCACCAAGAAGACAGAGCATCGGCTAATAGCCACTGATGGACCTCTGCTCCATATGCTTATCTAATTCCCTTTTGAAGCCGTCCATGCTTGTAGCTGCCACCACTTCCTGTGGCAGTGAATTCCATGTGTTAATTACTCTTTGGGTGAAGAAGTACTTCCTTTTATCCGTTCTAACCCGACCGCTCTGCAGTTTCATGGAGTGCCCACAAGGAGTTCTTGTATTGTGAGAAAGGGAGAAAAGTACCTCTTTCTCTACCTGCTCTTTCCCATGCATAATCTTCTAAACCTCAATCATGTCACCCCTCAGTCGTCGTTTCTCCAAGCTAAAGAGCCCTAAGCGCCTTAACCTTTCCTCATAGGGAAAGTGTTCCAACCCCTTT